>NC_063169.1:1449585-1465189 GCF_023159225.1 Perognathus longimembris pacificus
AATTGTGTTACTCCGTCACGGACACTCATGACACGGTCCTGAGTGCCAATGGAAACCACAAATGGGACATCTGCACTGTGGGTTATTTGTACCTATAATATCTATCATAGACGATGCACACTGGCGTCCTCCTGGGCACTGGTCCCCATCAGTCCTGTGAGCCCCCTGAGGGGCCTCTGCCCTCCTTCCCACAGCCCGTGGAGTGGCTGTCCCCTTGCCCGCCGGGACAATGGGGCGTGCATGCGCTAAGCAATCGCTGGCTTGCCGAGCAAGGCCGCGCTCGTCCCTTCTGTTGGCTTTGCTTCAAGCTCCTCCTCCTGTGATGAAGGAAAAGCCATCCCACTCGGATGCCCCTCTCTACAGGTAGGTTTTCCTTTCCCAGCTCCGCCGGTGCCCTCCACGCTCTGTCCGGTCTGCGTAGCCAGGGTGTTGCGAGTCCCGCGCCGGCTGAGCACCAGGACGTGGTGAGCCTCCCGGAGTCTCAGGGCCCAGAGAGCGCCTGGCTCCGTCACCCACAGTCACCCCCTCGCCTCCAGGGACAGCAGAGGGGTGCAAGGTCTGCTGCAAAGCCGCAGCCTGCGGGCAGTTTACAACTGTATCAATTAGTGTCCTCACGTCGGAGTGTGTACAGGAGTGCAGTTATTTGTTTTTATGATTTCTTCTAAACACGAGAGATTTATTCAGTTAAGTTCATGGTAACTTCATTCTATTGCTCTGATTCTTTGTATCAGAAAAATAAAATAAATCACTGTCTTCCAGAATAATTACCTCTTCCTCTCCTGTGTCATTTTTTTTTTTTACCTAGCTGCCAATGAAGGCATTCCAAACTCTGAATTTGGATCACATTGATTTCCTTCTTTAGATTTCTTTAATCTAGTACTCAGATCGGCACATGGAAGTATCATTAAATTTCATGTTTATTTTTATTTCTGGAGATACTGGGTCAGAGAACGGAGCCTTGAGTTTTGATACATTCCACTCGTCCCATTTCATATTACACAAGTGTGGTCTCTCTCTTTCTCCTGATCAAATTTAGAATTTCAAGTAACATCCTAAGTATTTCTTCTGGTAAATGTGTGTGTGTGTATGCACACACACACACATATACATATATATCATACAATGGAATCCATTGTATATATTGTGTGTGATTATGTGGTGTGTCTTGTATACTTTTTGAAATATACACATATATGTGTATGTATACCTATTGAATGTGTACATTCAACATATATACAACATATGTATTGAATAAATATATACATACATATTGCATATATTGAACACATAAATGGAATACAGATTATTCTATACTGAAACAAATTCAATATAGATGGATGATAGGTACATAGGTGATGGTAGATAATAGTTAGGTGATAGATAATTAGATGATAGGTAGATACATAGATAGGTATGTAAATATCCCCTTTCTGGTCTACACCAGCATTTTCATGTACCTAATTCACAGTTAGGTTATTTTCAAGTGAATGACAGAGCTTTGGCAGACGAACTCTTCTTTGGTGACTCTATCTCTCTTGGTCACCCTGCCCTGGCCCCATAGATTGCTCTGATTATTGCCGCTTGTAAGTCTTGCCTTCTCTTCGAAGCTCTTGGGAACTTGATTTTCTTTGCAAGAGTTTTTGAGAAATAGGAACCATAAAAAAACAAATAAATAGCGAGCATGTTCATTGGAACAATTGCAAGTTTCTGTTTCATCTCCAAATTTTACATCAAAATGTAAATTGGTGAAATGGCCCTTAAAATATTGGTAGCAATGAAGAGGTAAAATCCATCATAATGGAATCCAGTCCTACGCCACCATTTTTCCATCTCCAACTTCATGTCTGCCTGTACTCATTACTGATTCTACAAACCGACAGTAAGAGCGAACACATGCAAATCTAGTTTCCGTCAGTGCCCTTGTGAGGCGGGACTGTGCTGGTTCCATTCCACAGACAGGAGTTGCCATCAAAGGGAAGAAGTGATGTACCCCGGGAGCCACCATGAAAGAGGAGTGGGGTTCGGCTACCAAACTGGCCTCTGATTGGGAAGAGTCTGCTCTAGATCTGTAAATTTGCAACATTTCTCTATTGTTTACAAGTCTAGTGTGACCACATTTCATGGCATTAAGTGAACCACCACCACAAAAACATTTCCTAATTCTCTGGCGATACTATTTGTCCTACTTTTCACCTAGGATGAGGCTAAATCTAAAAGTTTTCTTTCTTTATGTAGTGTAAACTATTACAAGTGGGCTATTGTAAAAAGCAATGCATTTCTTGATGTAGATGCAGGATGTTGAGTAATGGCGGAGATGTATACAGGAAATGCCGCGTGGAACTCTCTGTCTCGTCTACGGAGACGCCTCACACCCTCAGGCATCCGGGAGATAGCGGCTGTTCCTTCAACTTCATCCCTTACTGCAGATGGTCATTGTTTCCTCCCTGTTTGGAGAATAGGCTCACAGTGACCTCCACGGGGAACGGAGGTAAAGGCCTCCATGTCCCATCATTTCTCTCCTCACGATGGTTTTTCCTGACTTTATTTAATCCAGAGAGTTCATCCGTCATGCGCACTCTGACCCTGTCATTCCTTTACTTACTCATGTCGATTATTTTCATAAATCCTGAGATTCTGCGTCATGTTCCCACCTGCACTACACACATTTCCTCTTCTGTGTCTTGGAGACACCTGCATCAGCCTACTTGCTTCTATGTGGAAGCTGAGCTTCTAGTAGACACTCACTGGACTCTACTAAATACTGAACACACCTCACAAAGCAAAGCTGGCTTTCCAAGTGCTCTCAGTTATTTTTCTTTCCCCAAATCTGGTTTCTTCCTACTTTTTAATCTAGGATTTCATAGCACGTATGTCTCCTGGCATTTGCTTAACCCAAGCAGGGGGAGGGCCCCACACGGGGGGGGGGAGGTAGTGGCCCCTTGTAGAGAGAGGGTCTCATTGCAGGGGGAGGGCCCCATTGCAGGGGGCAGGCTCCATGTAAGGGGAGGGTCTCATTTCAGGGGGGAGGGCCCCATTGCAGGGGGGGGCCCACAAAGGAGGAGGGCTGGTTGCTTGTTTTAGCAAAGTTCTGCATTCCACCAGTGTGGAGGCCTGCTCAGCACAGAAGGCTGGCTCTCCTTCTACAAAATCCCCCTTCTTGCTGCATTAAGACACCCTGATGTCAATGCCTTTCTACCGCTTCACTGACTCTCTTACAGTATCAAGATTTTCTACCTAACAGGTTTTTACGGTGACATTTTTCCTGGTGGGAAGTCTGCAAGGTGAAGATCCCAGCCTCTTGTCGTGTTCCACAGTAATTGAATGAAGATGCACACACCACAGCCAAGGGGCAGAGCAGGGTTCTCCTGGGATCAGAACATTGCGGAAATGGCAGGTTACGGCTGGGTGGCTCAAAAGCAAAGTGCTTGGGGAAGTGTTGCCATCCACGGACTTGGAATAGGGAGCCTCACTGTTGATTTCGTGGCTGATTTCTGTTACTCGTGGCAATGACGTCTGTTTGGGTGACAGAGTTCCGTGGTAATGACAACGGTTGCTGGCAATGATGGTGGTTGGCAGCGATGACTGGGGCTTCTGGCCGGGAAACTGGTTCAGGACTGTGACAGAAGTTCCTGGCAATGGCGGTGGCTGGGGCAAAGGACAGCAGTTTGTGGAAATGACGGTGGTTCGTAGAAATAACAGTGGCTGGTCTTCGGGAAGCAGGGATGGTGACCGCAGAGTTTCTGGAGGGATCCGCACAAGGACACGGTTGTCACAGCCACCCCGTAGCCATCTTCTTTGGAAGATATGTGTGAGACAATGCACTTCTCCCTGAAACCTTACCTGGAGCTGGTTGTGCAAAAGTCAGGCTGAGCCTCGAGGGGCCGTGGGGTGGGGGGGTCGCCATCTAGTTAGAACTGGCCAGAAAATTTTCTACCCCTAGGGAGAAGTCCAAAGGATAAAGGAACCACTAATTACCCCAAGCAGAGGTGGCGGAGGGAGGGAGGAGGAAGGCAAGGGGGGATACGGGCTGGGGACATGGCCTGACCAGGCGATGCCGTGGGGTTGAGCTTCTTGCCATACTGGCCTGCCTTAACGTATTTGCTGTCTTCTGCCTGTCAGACGGTTATTTTATGACAGCGTCAGGATGATGACGTCAGGAATGCCACAGAATCGCCACTCACTGTGCTAATCACCAGGGACAGGGCTCCTTCTGAGACGGAACTTACCCGCAGATCCGCAACAGATGCTGGGACTGCTAAGGATGCCCAGAAGTAGTACTTTTTGCATCATTACAGAAAATGGACACCCCTACTCGTTGTACTGAAAGCGTAAGACTAAGTATTCATTTAATAAAGTAGAATAACATTTTGTAGAGCAACCTGACCTCAACAAATGGAAAGAATTATAGGGACAAAGGGTAAACATTGCTTTCGTTTAAAAATAAATGTTCCCATAAAATGCTTCTCTCTAGCTATACTGGGAAAATACCCAATATTTTGAAGACATAAAACTAACTTTCCCATTTAAAAGCAACTGAGAGCACTAAATAAGCCCTAATATTGATTTGTATTTGATGACTCTGTGGAGTAAAATGAGAAGAGAACATGTGAACTGCTAGACGAAAGGAGGCAATAGCATAAGAAATCAAACTACATTTGACAGGACGCCCCTATGCTACAAGAAGTTTCAAATTGAAGCAACTCTCTAGTTGTATCGTCAGTTCTTCCACCAATACTAGTATCATGCTTGAGTTTGTGTTTGTGCAGATTTAAAAAATTGAAGTCCAATGCACTTAGGAGCCACAAACAACTATGAAAGAGTTTTGCAAAGGTAGTACAGAAAAACTCACAGACAAGTGCTTCCGGTGAGGAAACAGGAAGTAAAACCTCTCAACAGTTGTGTTGAAGCAGGAAGTTCAGAAGACACAGGAAGCACAGAGGCAACGGGAAGCTTAGAATCTATGGCATCTCGACGTTCTCCATAGCTTGTTGCTTCAGCCTTCTCCAGTAGAATAGCAACGCTCTTACCCTAGAGCACACTGACTCTTCACGAGGACTGCTTGGGTACTGGAAGCCAGGTGAAAGCCAGTTATCCAGGCCTTCGCTGTGCATCTCTCTCTCTCTCTGTGATCTGAGCCCTGCTCTCCTCTGGTCACCGTATGGCCATCTTGGAATCCCGCTGACCCCCATCAAGAGTCCTTGACTGCTGATCCTGAGCAGGCTGCTCCCAGGAGTCCACTCCATCCAGTTCTTTCTAAATCTCAGATCGAAGGCAAATGTCTGCTCCACGAAGATGGTGGAGACGCATGGAAATACGGTTACTGCCGTGCAACGAAGCTCCTTTCTCGGCCCTCCCCCTTGTCTCTCTGGGGTACGGGGTTTGTAGTGTGATGGCCTAAAGCTTGTCTCCGTCCACTGCATTGGTTTTATAACATAAGAGACGCTATTTGTTTATAAACAAGTGTGATTTAATCTGAAAAGACAGGGATTCAAATAAAAGAGAATAGAGCGATTTTTGCTCTTTTATTCACCACCGTAAGACATTTAATTCTGTGCTGCAGGGTAGGAAAGAAAGAAGAAAGTATTATATAACTTACATTATACAAGAATATTATTCATGGATTGTGGAAATTATTCATTCTGGGTTTTTTTGAGAAGTAATGACAATTGTTGAAACAAATTATTGGTAAAATAGCTAATACCATTGTGTTTTCTTGTTAGCGATAGAGTGACAAGAAGAAAATTGTAGTGTTCGTGCATTCCACTTGCTTCTTTTGTACCACAAGAAAACTCACATTTCTTCCTCAATTTTCAACTACTGAAGTGGCTGGATTTACTTCAAGTAGTTGTTTTAGAAATTGTTTTCAATTACCTCAATAAGTTTGTTTGTTCCCTCAGGCAGCTGAGAACTTGACTTTCTGGAGGTTTCTGTTTTCAATCAATTGGCTCACCAATGCCTATGCCTGAAGGGTAATATATCAACCCAGACATTTTTTTCAAAGTTAAGGGTGAAAAAAAAATTGTTGCCACAGGAATAGTAAAAAAATAATCAACCTATGCTCAAAGAAATCTCCTTTATTCAATGGAGCTAATTCAATAATTACTTACTCAGTAAGTAAGTACCAAGTCCAGTGATAGATGAAAATTAAAATTGTGAATCCAGGTGCTGGTTCTCAGAGCTGTAATCCAAGCTACTCAGGAGGCTGAGATCTGAGGATCACAAAGCCAGAAGTGGCGGTGCATACATATATACGTGTGTGTGTGTGTGTGTGTGTGTGTGTGTGTGTGTAGAATAAATATGTATGGTAGAATTATAAGTTGATGTATTACAAATGGTAGATATATACCATATATGTGTGTATGTCTTTTATTAAAGTATTAAAGTTCTCTCTTTGTCTCTGTCTTTTGTCTCTCTTTCTTTCTTCTCCTATCTGTGCCCAGAAGTTGAACTAACCTGCAATTTCAGTTGCAGTTGCTAGTGGAACAAAATGTTCTTAAACATCGTCCCTTAGTATTCTCAGAAATGTTGTTTCTGAGAACTCTTTGTATATAAGTCAATAATAATGAATATTGAGACTTTTACAAGAACTGATGCCTAAAATTTACCATTAAATGGAAGGTGAAAATCATGCCATCCATGGATAAAAGGGATAGAAGTGATGAGCGGATGTGTGACTTGCAATCATAGAAACTGTCATGTGCACACGGACACATAAAATATGGAGGGCACCACGGAAATATCTTTCAGCTGTCGCTGGTGCTACTAAAATTGTCATGTTACTCCCAGGCCATTATATTTTAAAGCATGATTAATCAAATAAATAAACTTTGCTTTTGTTTTCAACACAGGGTAGAGCTGCCTCATGCGTCTGCAGATTTTCCTACTGCTCTTCCACTGGTAGAAAAATGCTTGGGTAGCGTCTTCTCCCCCCTCCAACCCCACTCCCCCCCCCCGCCCTTGTGACTAGCCTCCTCCGCCCTGCCAGCCCGCCCATGATGGATATGGGGAGATTTGTGCATTCTGTCTCCTCTTTCCAATAACAGAACATTAAAAGTGCTTAAAAGCCAAGCCCCCAGGATGTATTGGCGAGCATGCTTTGACGTATTATCAAAGTTTCTGTGTGTAGAATATCCTTATAACTCTAGACAGAAAAACATTCTCCCCCTCTAATGAAACTGCATTAAATTTGTTGAAATCACACTTTTGGAAAAATAATTTCACTTCTCCAAGTCAACTTTCATATCTTCCAAAGTATATAAAAATCATAGTACATCATAGAGAGTTTGATAGCCTGTGGTCAAATGAGGCATGCAAAGAAATTTAGCATTCTGTCTGATACTTAGTAAGGTTTGAACAAATTTTAAGGATAAGTGTTATTACCCATTGCCCCTCTCATTCCTTTGCAAAATGTTTTGGCATGCAACAAAATTTGTAATGTACCCGGGTCGCTCCTTCCAACGTTCCTATCCAATTATGAAGGCACACAATAGGGTGTTCAATAACTACATTTTCTTTCCTTCATTTATTTGTGCTAAACTTGAATTTGCCCATCCACTTTTAAATATCGTGCAAATCTGCTTAAAATCATCCTTTGGTATTACTCAACTGATTTGATATGACTTACCAAAATTGATAATTCTTCTCTTAAGTTTCAAATGTTGTTTAAACAAACTTGCAACCTTATTGTTGTATAATATGGTATTCTCTCTCTCTCTCTCTCTCTCTCTCTCTCTCTCTCTCTCTCTCTCTCTCTCTCTCCCCCGCCCCCCTCCAGCTGGGCACCAGTGGCTCATGCCTGTAATCCTAGCTACTTGGGAGGCCGAGAGCTGAGAATTGCAGTTCAAAAACAACCCAAGCAGAAAAGTCCAGGGGACTCGAATCTCCAATCAACCAGCAAAAGGCCCGAAGTGGATGTGTGGCTCATGTAGCAGATCGCCAGCCTTGAGCAAAAAAGCCAAGTGAGAGCATCAGGCCTTGAGCTCAAGACCAGCACAATAAATGAAAAAATGCGTAAATAAAACAACAAATGCTTCTCAGCCTTCTCGTCCTAAATCATCTGAAACCCCCTACACGCTAAAAATGTCTCCCAGGATGGTCCCAACATTTCGCAGTCACTCCTCAACTTGAAAGGACCCTAAGCTTAGGGTGACCCTTCCGCGCTAGCTTGAAAACCTCCTCCACGCCTGAAGCGGCTGATGTGCTTGTTCCTGCGCGTAGCTCGGAACCCGCGGCTCTCCCGTGCTCCCCAGGGGAACCCCTCTCGGCTGGCGACCCAGTCGGTGTATCGAACGGACGGAGCGACCGTCAGACGGGAGCTGCCCGAGATGTCTCACGACAAAAATGGTTCCAAGAGCTAAAAATGCAAAAGTTGGCATTTCCCTTTTCAGCATCTGAATTGTGAGCACTACAGCCCGTCTCCTGGTGAGAACGTAAATAATGATTAAGTGTCAAGCTATTTGAAAAGCACTTTTAAAATACTGGTGTTCTGAGTTTTGGAGTCGGAGTCTGCTAAGCGTGTGGCCCACGCCTTTGACAGTTGACATTTCTGCTCTCGTTCTTGGTCTGCTCCGCCTGCCACAAAGCCTTCTGGGACTCTCCCACCCCACCCCACCCCACCCCAGCCATCATGGAGGAGAAGACCTGTATTCACTCACCCTCCTTCTCTCTGCTTGTCTGCCCCCCCACATTGTGACATTCCCAGAGAATCACACAACGAGTTCTGAATGAGTTCAAATCCCTTGATTTCTTTCCAGGGTTAGATTACACATGGTCCCTGTGCAAGAGCCCATGAAATAGCACGGGGCAGGGCTTTGTGCTGGCCCAGCCCTCCTGTCCTGTAAGGAAACTGCAGGAATCCGGAGAAAGAAAGGAAAGAAGGCAGGCTTTGTTCAGGGGTGACTCTTGGATGGCTGAGGAGACAGGGGTCACGGCGCCCCTCACGGCGAGGGGCTGGTGGAAGCGACGGCGAAATGGAGGCGGGCGGGGAAGCAACGGTCTTTGGACTGAGGAGCCTCGAGGGTCGTCAGCCTGTGTCCGCCAGGGCTGGGGGCGTCAGCTGTGGACCGGGGTGCATTGGCTCAGGGACGGGGGAGGGAGCACGGTCAGGGTCTGCAGCACGAACAGCCCGGGGCTCGGCCGCCGGAGGGAGCGTGGGGCCTTCGGGAGACGTCTCTTCCGTTGTCTCTTCTCTCTCCATGGCCGGCGGCGCGTCACACTTTAGAGACGTCTTGACAAATGTGCCACCGTCTTCGAGGCCTTCTACTTCGCCACACCCTAATCCTCACAGAGTGCCAGTGCCTGTGACAGGATCACGGAGGATTGTTGCCACATTGATGGGCAGTCAAGACCCTGGGGCTGCCGTCTCCTCCCTCCCGCGGGGGCCGCAGCTCAGGACGGAGGGGACGGCCTCTGAAATGCGGAATCTCGCCACATCGCCGCAGCCGTGGAGTTACGTCCCACTTGCAATAAACCCCTATCAACAAGGCGAATCGCCTTGCTTCCTGTGGGGACCGGTGTTTACACTGGGGTGATTCTGCTCACGGGGACGGCGGACACCTGCTGACCACAGTCGCCCAGCAGCCGCCAGCCACGCTCCCCTTCCCAGGCCCGGGAGCGACTCGGCGCCCACCGCAGCGCTCCTGGCTGCGCCCCCCAACACGCAGGCCGGGGGCCAGGGACTCACACCTGCCAACCCAGCTACCCGGGAGGCTGCCGAACCGGGACCGACGGTCACACCCAGCTCCCGCGCAAAAGCCCCCGACACACACTTCCGGGTACCCAGGAAAAGTCCAGAAGCAGAGCCATGAATCAGCTGTCAAGCTTGAACAAAGAGGCCACGCCTGAGCGCCAGGCCGTGAGCTCAAGACCCTCTCCTCGCCTCCCCTTGGTCTTTTCATTCCTCAGGAGCACCCCACACATATGTGTGTAAGAGAAAGCACATGTCTACAGGTGTGCATCCGTGTGTGGTGTGTGTTATCTTTGGGGGAATCTCACCTATATCCACTGACCCTACTTTTTTTTTCATCTGAAAATTGGGGTCACTTTGGTTATTTCTTACCTATATCTTCTAGGAGTCCTTACGAAAACTGACAGACCGCTGAAAGCCATCGCAGAGACCCCGAATCCAGCCTAAAGAACTAAGTTTGTATCTGTCTCCTTCAGTGTATTAAAACGTGCACGTATAAATATGTATGTTACAGATGAGTGTGCATTTGTAAATATATTTTTCAACCAGCAATGCCACAAAGAGAGAGTTATGTTTCCCCATTGTGAGAGAGAGGAGGGAGAAGAAGAGAGAGCGAGCAAGAGCGACAGACACAGAGACAGAGAGAGAGAGAGAGAGAGAGAGAGAGAGAGAGAGAACCTGAGCAGTACCCTGCAAACCAAACCAAAGCGAAAGTAAACGCTGTTGTTCAGTTTTCCCTTGCGTGCTTGTTTTCCATCTCCCTGGTGGAGAGCTAGTTTGTGATGAACGAGCTAATGTCGGGGTCTGATTTCCGGCAGGAGCCGGCGTCTGGCCGTGGATTGATGACGCACGCGGCGTGCAGTCTCTGTCAGCCCTGACCGTCCTTTCTCCCGCCTCAGCTGCAGGGCTTAGCACCGCCTGACTCATCACCAGTTCAAACCTCCAGTTCTTTCCAATCCAGTGAACGCAAAGGTGGGGTGGAAGTTTCCACACCTCTGCAGAACGACGGACTCAGCGCCTCGGGCGGCACCTGCTGTGGCAGACTAAAGACGGAGAGGACCCGAGGGACGGGAGGCCCAGGGGAGCGCTCCCCTCCTTCCTTCACGTCGGAGCTGAGCCCGGCGGGCTACCGGCCGCGGAGGGGGTGGGTGAGCTTACCCACCCCCAGCCGGCTTCCCGGGAGCAGGGAGAACCAGAAACGGGGGCTGCCTGTGGGCGGGAGATTCTCCTGGCTGGAGGAATCCCCGTGAGCGCTGATGAGGGAGGTTGGTGGTAACATTAGTCGAGATCTTAAGGAGATATTAACCACCCAGGGTGGATGTTTGCACGTTGCAATTATGTCGAAATCTGCACCACTCGCATAGAATTGTGAACAAGAAACAGTGCTGTTGAAAAGTATTCTGCTCAGGACATGGAGGTCCAGTGGGTCATGGCGGAAAGCAAGCCTGAGCGTAAAAGCCAGTACCTATCCCTGCCATACGCAGCCAGACGGCGGGGCTACGCACAGTTAGGGCTCAGGTGGCAGAGCGTCAGCCTTGAGGGACAGCGGCCAGGCCTAGAGGCCAAGCCCGAGTTCAGCAAAAACAAACAAATGAATGAATAAAAGAAGAAATACACGCATTTTGTGTTTTCTGAAAAGTAGTGCGAAATATCTTTCAAACATGATTCATGAAAAAGTCCAGGGCCAGTAATTGCTAATTGCTCCTACACAATGCGTTTACTAGAAAGAGAACAAGGCTGTAAGACTCTTAGCTTCTATTTAGAAGTCAGTGGTTGTGTAAATTCTGTATATATATATATATATATACACATATATATACATATATGTATGAAATACTTTTAAAGGTAAGCCAATTTTTTTAACTCGAGATTCAGTGTATACTTCAGAGCTCTTTCCTACCATTTATATTCATAAGCAAAAGTAAATCCATGAATTGGAATTTCTTTTCACTAAGGAATAAGGGAAAGTTGAATATAAAGAATTTCTCCTTGTCATCATGTACTTGAATTTTCTACTTTATATATACACTTGATTTTTCAACTTATATATGACATTTTTTTCTTTCAATTCTTTTCCACAAAATAGCATTATTTAGATTTAAATCCCCGTGGGGATACATAACCTATTCTTTGTGGTATTGCTGGTTGAAAAATATTTACAAATACACACTCATATATACCATACATATTTATGCATACATATTTTAATACATTTAACTATACACAAGTAAACTCAGTTCCCTAGGCTGCATTTCGTACCCATTGTGATTCAGAGTCCCTGGATCGCTTTGAGCAATCTGCCAATTTTAGTAAGCATTCATGGAGGATATAGGTAAGAAATAACCAAAGCCATCTTAATTCTCGGGTGAAAAAAGTTAAGGGTGAGTGGATACAAGTGTGATTCTCCAAAAGATAACATACCACACACATGTGCACACTGTAGCATGTGCTTTCTCTCTTACACACGTGTGTGTTGAGTGTGAGGGAGAAAAAGAAGGGGAGAGGAGGGGAGAAGAGGAGAAAAGAGAAGAGAGGGAGGGAGAACAGAAAATTGGGGGGGGGGAAGGCGTGAATAAATGTAATATAGGCAAAGATAATTCTTTTTATTTCTGCCTTGTGTCCATTTTTCTTTTCCATTTGTGTGGTTCTTTTCTTAAGTTTCTTTTGACTGAAATTTGCTCTGTGAGGTAAAGGCATGTTTCCTGGGAGGGGCGGTTCAGGGAATTCGAAATAAAGCAAACCTCTCCGACCTAGCTATTCGGGAAGGTGACATCTAAGGATCATGGTTCAAAGTCAGCCCGGGCAGGAAAGACCATGAGAATCTTCTCTCCAATCGACCACCAGAAAACTGGCAGGGCCACTGTGGCTCCAAAGAGCTCAGGGACAGCGCCCAGGCTCTGAGTTCAAGCCCCACAACCACCCAAAAGGAAGAAAGGCAACGTAGTCACACAGTTGTGAAATTATAAACCCGAGAGTGTGTGGGGGACCTCCTTCCCGCCAGTGCCCACTCATGGTCCTCGCGTTTCTCCCACCGCCGCCGGCGTGGACAAGCTGACCAAAGCAGCTCCGCCACGGTGCTGCAGGTGTGCGCGGGCCCACCCGACCCGGGGGACCGGGGAGACCCGTCCGCCGGGTCCTCTCTCACCTCCAGCTCTGCGCCCGCGACCGCCTGACTGGTCACAGCAAGCTTTGCTCCACCATCCTCACTCCTCACAGACACGGTGCGTTTCTGTGCTGTCCCAGCTCTGAGGGTATGGGCGGCTGAGAACGGCACGAGAGGAAGGGGTCGCCCACGAGCGTAGGATGCGTCTTCATCCAAAGCTCATAATGAAGTACACCCCGGAGAAAAGCTGGGCTGTGAGGGGTACGTAAATGGAGACAAACTTGAAGAGCGTGCGAGAATCGTGGCCGTTTGTATAATTATGCGCACGAGGGCATCTGGGAAGCAAGCACTCCGATCTCCGGGCGGAACCGAGGGGTTTGGACGGAGCCGGCCTAGAACGAGTCTGAGGCAGATGCGTGGGGAGATGGCATTTGGATTGCTGTCCGTGGTACTGTGCTTTGCTAATGAGAACTTAGAAATATTATACTGCCACATAAACGCCACGCTTCCCTGAGAGGGTGAGGCTCACTGTCACATCCTTCATTTCAGTAATTTTATTCTCTTGGTTAGCAGGAGGTTTCTTCTATGTTTTAGTTCCCAGAAACATCTATCTCAAGGATTGAGAGCCACATAGTAACTTACAAATACTATCAAAGATTAGCATTTGTGAAATAAGTATATACTTACGTTCCTGGTTACAACTAAACCTGGCAGAAAGAATAGCAATTTTTGATTTTCTCTATGTCTGTGTACAGGTAGATTGGTGAGCGGTAGATTCATTATTGGTAGGCAGGTAGGCAGGTAACGTACGGATAGCAGCATAGGCAGTGGAGGACAGGTCACTGATTGACAGGGGATAGAAATACAAATGACACACAGATGACAACTAGATGACAGAGTTCCCCGCCCAGCGGCCCTGGGGGAGGCCTGGGGATGGCCCTGAGAACCCCGTCTCCCCACGGACCCGTCGGGGGCACGCGGACGATGCCTCCCCTGCCACGCCCGCACACACCCATGCTTCCACACTCTGTGGGAGCAGCGTCGACGCTCAGCCGCCGGCCAGGCCCCCTAGCGTGGCAGTCCTGGGAGGGTCTTTCCCCTGGCGGGGTCAGGGGCCGCAGGCACAGCCGGGCCGGGGCGCGTCCACGAGGGAGGAGAGCCGGCGCCCTCCGTGGGCTCCCCCGCCTCGCCCTCCTTGGTGAAGAAGGACGAGCTGCCAGGGGCCTGACGATGTAACACAGCGGTGGAAGGTTCTAGAAGGAGATAGGTGCACACCGCGCACCGAGGGTGGGAAATCTGCAGGGTTCCAGCAGGTTTTCAAGGTCTCACATGCGCTCACCTCAGAACCGCCGTCAGCTGACATTCTTTATTGAAATTCCCTGTGTGCATAGAAATGACTGTCTGTGCCAGGCACCTGCGGCTCACGCCTGCAGGTCCGGCTACGCAAAGGAGCTGAAACCGCAGGATCACGGTTCAAAGCCGACGTAGGCCAAAAGGTTCTCGAGACTCCATCTTCACTTAGCCAGCAGGACCACAGGTGTGGTTCGAGTGTAGAGGGTTATCCGTGTGCAAGAGCGACTGAGCAAGGAATAGGAAGGGCTGCGTGGGCCGTACGCGCGTGGCTGTTCTCTACGGTTCTCTGAGTGTGGTGAGCTTGTTGTTACTTTGCAGACTGCTTCACAGACAATCAAAAACACAGCTCTTGGGCTGGGAATGTGGCCTAGTGGTAGAGCGCTCGCCTCGTATACATGAAGCCCTGGGTTCCATTCCTCAGCACCAGGTAGGTATAAAAAAGCCAGAGGTGGCGCTGTGGCTCAAGTGGCAGAGTGCTAGCCTTGAACAAAAAAGAAGCCAGGGACAGTGCTCAGGCTCTGCGTTCAAGGCCCAGGACTGGCAAACAACAACAAAAAAAATCCACACATCTCTTCAGAGTCTTCTCCTATGCAGTATTTTCAATGTATAAATGCATAGTGATATTTTTATCATTTTATGCAGATGTCATTAAGTAAATATCAGAGTTAACACATCAGATGTTGGCCAATTGAGACTTAAAGAATATATCAACAGCCAGGCACTGGTGGCTCATTGCTCTAGTCCTAGCTACTCTGAAGACTGAGCTCTGAAGAGCTTGGTTCAAAAACAGCCTCGGCAGGAAACTCCATGACTCTGATCTTCAATGAACCACCACCAAGCTGGAAGTGGAACCGTAGTTCAAGTGGTAGAGCTCTGGCTTTGAGCCCAAACGCTCAGGGACACCACCCAGACTCAAGAGTTCAAGCCCCAGGACCAGCACGAGAATAAGATTTCAAAATGGAATATAGCAATTCACAAATTTAGGTTGGTGCAAGTGGCTCACACCTATCATCCGTGCTACTCCAGAGGCTGAGAGCTGAGGGTTGCAAGGTTTGAAACTATCCTGGACAGAAAAGTCCGTGAGATTCATCTCTGATGCACCAGCAAAAAGTTAGGCTTCTTGGAGGAGCTCAAGTGGTAGAGCACTAGCTCTGAGCACACATGTGGATGCGTGTTAAATACTGGAGGGAAGACTGGACGTGTGGCCCATGAAACGGAGTAAGAGGTTGCCAAGTGACGGGGTAGGAGCCTGCTTCCCGTTTCTGTGACGGTTGACTGGGACGGCCGTGCTCTTTTCTGTACACATTTCTGGACGTGCGTGGCCATCCCTCGATTGGATGTTCATATGTGCAGTACCTTGACTATCACCCAGGTCTCCTGCATCGCGGTACAGCTTCACGACAGCAGCTAAGAGACGTGGCCGGGACAGACTCACACGCGCAGAAAATGAAAACACAAACACA
>NC_063169.1:1765689-1905141 GCF_023159225.1 Perognathus longimembris pacificus
GGACTCTATGGGAGAGTGAGGAATGTCGGCTACCACGCAGGGTGGAGCATCTCCCAACGTCTAAAGCAGAATTTCTTGAGATCCAGCCATCCTACCTGTGGCCTGACACTTACGTGACACGAAATCAGCGTGACAGAGAGCACCACGACGTGGATTCTTGTCATTGTCCATAGTAGCTGAGACAGGGAACCCACCTTGGTGCTCCCCAGAACATTAGTGGGTAAGGCTTTGTGAACACGTACAACGGAATGCTATTCCTCCATAAAGCAGAAGGACATCTGACCTTTGCAGCCAATGGGGGGGCAGGATTCTGTTTCGTGGGAGAAACCAGACACAGAGAGATAAGGACCACACACTTTTTGTGCCTGAGAGAGCGGGAAATAATCAGACCATAGGACAGTGGTGACCCAGGCTGCAAAAGGGGGGGGGCTACAAAAGGTGGCTGAATAAGGGGTAACTAGGTTTGGCCACTGTGATCTCTGTGCTTGCCTTGTGCTTGGGCTGGGTCTCAGGGCCTGAGCTCTGCCCCTGAACGTTTGTTGCGCAAGGCTAGCACTCTACCATTTGAACCACAGCTCCATTTCTGAATTGTTGATGGTTAATTGGAGACAAGGGTCTTATGGACTTTCCTGCCGGGGCTGGGTTTAGGTGGTGATCCTCAGATCTTACCCTTCTGAGTCACTCGGATTGTAGGCATGAGATACCAGCATCAGGCTCCAGGCCACATGATTAAAATCTACAATTAATATATATTAATAAAAATTAAAAATAAACAGTAAAACAGAGCACAAAACATATTTAAGAGAAAAGAATTCCATTTCAGTCAGAGATGATTTATCTGTCTTATCTGTGAAGTGATCATTGCATGCGTTGGGGTAGGCAGTTACTCAACACCCTATGTGTCAAACATTAGATGTGTATGGTGCTTTGAAAAATGGCAAATATATTTTACATACACAGTCGAATTTAACCTTCCCAATAATTCTTTATTTTGAATCCTTGACAAATAAATAAGGTATTTTTCAAGAGTCTGATGAATGGCTTTTTATAGAAAGTAACAAAGCTCAACAAGGCTTTACACAAACAGGAGTTTGCCTTCTTTGGTGAAAGGTCCATCTCTTCCTTCCATGCATTCAGGCACACGGCAGTTTGACCACTGCACAGCTGTGAATCACGACCAGAGAAGCTGCTCCTTGGTCTTTGTTTCCACAGGAGGCATTCCAGGCAAGGTGCTCATGATCTATCATGAGCTGGCTCACTAATTGTGTTGCATGAATTTTAGAAAGCATAACAGTTTCATTTTTCATATTATTGCACGCATTTATCAAGAAAAATTCCAGGACTTATTAAAGCACCTTTAATATTTAATATTATTAAAGAACCTTAAATGTTATGTTTGTGAAAAAATATTTAATATTTTGACAACCATTTGGAAAGTGAACAAAGCATACACTTTATAAAGCTTGTGCATGCATCACTGTAACTCATTAAACTTAGCAACGTTTTGTCAATTTGGTAAGTAAATGGACACTTTTTTTCAAACCCAAACTAAATTATTTAGTAAAGAACATATCTGAGATTGCTCATGTGTCAGTCTTCACATTGAGGAGAGAAGTAACTGGTTAAACTGCATGCAGATATTCTTGGCGGGGATTTTAATATTGACTATTAATGAGAGGTATGTGTAGTTATTATTCATAGAAAAGCAAGAATTTATACTCTATGATGATTTTCAAATATTTTGCTATTAAACTATGATTTCTACTTCAAAATATTTTATTGACAAATAGACAGGGATCTTCGGATCTCAGCCTCCCAAGTAACAAGGCCCACGGGTGGTAGCCACCAGCACCTGGCTCTCACCACTCTTCATACCTGCGCTGTTTTAGCCCGAGGATCCGTTCCAGTAGTCTTATTTAAGTTTGTTATAAATTGTTTGGAATGGTTAAAGTTATTTCTCAGGGGAAGTATGTCAAGAAGTGCAGCCCACTCACTAGTTTAAAAGATACCAGTGGGAAAGTTGGCAGTTTTTGTGAACGAAATCGAGATGCGCGCACACATATTCAAAGTGCTTTGTAAAACTGGCAACTTTTAGTTTGTACTTCCTGCCTTCTCTGAAGCATCGTCTCCCGGTCGGCGCTACCAACTTTCTCCTACATTAAATCGATCTATTTCATGGTGGTGACTGCCGGAAAGCAGTTTTATAGCTAGTTTTCACTAGGTTTTTTCTTTTCCTCCTACCCTCAACTCAATTTGAATCAATAGTCCAATTAAGGATAGTTTCTCTCTCTCTAGGCAAGATGTAGGCACAGAGAGTGGGGTGGGAAGAAAAGAGAGGGAGGGAGGGAGGGGAGAGAGAGATTGCCCTGCCTACAGTCTACGTTGGGTCTTCAGTGGTCAAGCTCCATTAAAACTCGGTTCACAAGGCAGAACATGGTGGGACGAATCCGTCCTGTTGTGTTCGGAGGCACAGACGCTTCTTTGCTTGGGAGGAGCAGGGCAAGTTCGGTTCCACAAAGCAGAAGTCATCTGTGAGTAACTTTTACAAACACGTCGGGGAGGTGGGCACGCGTATTCACGCTCAGGACTCCAGGCAGCTGGCAGGCAGGGAGGGGGGGGGGGAGAGCCGGAGCGGCGGGGGCGATGGCGAGCCGCGCTGCTCCTGTGCAAGGCGGGGCTTGCACGCGCACGGGGGCTCCTGCTGCCCAAGGCCACCGGCACGACAGCGGCTCCGGCGCACCGCGGGGCTTGCACGCGCGGGGCTTGCACGCGCACGAGGGCTCCTGCTGCCCAAGGCCACCGGCACGACAGCGGCTCCGGCGCACCGCGGGGCTTGCACGCGCGGGGCTTGCACGCGCACGGGGGCTCCTGCTGCCCAAGGCGGGCACGACTGGCTTGCGCGCCCTGAGCCCGTGTCTCACCCAGGCTCCAGGGCCGGCGTTCCTCGCGGCAGTAGGGACGCACAGAGGGGCTCGCGTGTGTGCGCGTGTGCGCGTGTGTGCGTGTGCGTGTGAGCGCTGTGCGTGTCGGTGGCTCCCGTCAGTCCTCCGCTTATTCCCGCTGGCGAGTCCTCATGCACCGGCCCCTGTCCTGGTTTAGGGGTCCTGGCACAGTGGGGGTGACTGCGTGGACGTCCCGTGGGTTCGGCGTGACTCCGCGCCCCGCTGCGGGCGGTCTCCGTGGCTATGGGGGGACTCGGGGGGATTGGGGGGGACTGGGGGGGACTCGGGGGATGGGGGGGACTCGGGGGGGGACTCGGGGGGATCTCCTCGTGCTCGCCCGCAGGGGCAGCTCGGGTGTAGGGCGCCGTTCCACCGTGGGGTGTCTCGGGGACACGGGCCTGGGGGGCTGGGGAGGCCGCTGGCGTGCGGGGCGCCCGGAGCCCGTGGTTCGGAGCCCGGCCGCGTCCCCCAGCTCTTCCCGCCTCCGGTGCAGGGGAGCGCGGGGCGCACGCGGGGCGCAGAGCGGGGACGCGGGACCCTCGGTGGGTGGGGAGGGCGGGCTTCCTCTGCTGAAGGGGCGAGGGGCGCGGGAGGGCGGGCGGCCGGGGCGCGGAGCAGGGGCAGGCCGCCCGGACGGGACGGGAGAGGAGGACGCGCGGGCACCGGGCGGGCGCGGGGACCCTGAGCCCCGCGCGGCCTCGCCAAGCCCGGGCCAGGCTCCCGGCCACGGTTCCACGGCTTAGGAGCAGTGTGCTCGCCACCGCAGAGGAGCGGGCACACGCGGGCACACGCACGCACGCGGCTAGCCACCGCAGAGGGGCGGGCACACGCACGCACGCGGCTAGCCACCGCAGAGGGGCGGGCACACGCGGGCACACGCACGCACGCGGCTAGCCACCGCAGAGGGGCGGGCACACGCGGGCACACGCACGCACGCGGCTAGCCACCGCAGAGGGGCGGGCACACGCACGCACGCGGCTCGCCACCGCAGAGGAGCGGGCACACGCGGGCACACGCACGCACGCGGCTAGCCACCGCAGAGGAGCGGGCACACGCGGGCACACGCACGCACGCGGCTAGCCACCGCAGAGGGGCGGGCACACGCGGGCACACGCACGCACGCGGCTAGCCACCGCAGAGGGGCGGGCACACGCGGGCACACGCACGCACGCGGCTAGCCACCGCAGAGGAGCGGGCACACGCGGGCACACGCACGCACGCGGCTAGCCACCGCAGACCCCAGGTCCACGCAGCAGATTCCCCGCGTCCACCCCAGGCCCACGCAGTGCGGTTCCCCGCGCCCACCCCAGGCCCACGCAGCGCAGCTCCCCGCGTCCACCCCAGGCCCACGCAGCAGATTCCCCGCGTCCACCCCAGGCCCACGCAGCAGATTCCCCGCGTCCACCCCAGGCCCACGCAGCGCGGTTCCCCGCGTCCACCCCAGGCCCACGCAGCGCGGTTCCCCGCGTCCACCCCAGGCCCACGCAGCGCGGTTCCCCACGTCCACCCCAGGTCCACGCAGCGCGGCTCCCCGCGTCCACCCCAGGTCCACGCAGCAGATTCCCCGCGTCCACCCCAGGCCCACGCAGCGCGGTTCCCCGCGTCCACCCCAGGCCCACGCAGCGCGGTTCCCCACGTCCACCCCAGGTCCACGCAGCGCGGCTCCCCGCGTCCACCCCAGGTCCACGCAGCAGATTCCCCGCGTCCACCCCAGGCCCACGCAGCGCGGTTCCCCGCGTCCACCCCAGGCCCACGCAGCGCGGCTCCCCGCGTCCACCCCAGGCCCACGCAGCGCGGCTCCCCGCATCCACCCCAGGCCCACGCAGCGCGGTTCCCCGCGTCCACCCCAGGCCCACGCAGCAGATTCCCCGCGCCCAGCCCCACGCGGCCATCGGCAGGATGCTTCCCGCAGGACCCTTCCCTAGTGAAATCACCAGAGCGCGTGTCATCCGTGGGTGTGGTGGGGAAGATAACGCCACGGAAGATGGAGACCACAAGCCACTTCACTAGGAGAGGACACGGTGTGAAGGAGAGGCGTCCACAGGGGAACTGAGTCTCCAGATGGCGATGGCGTGTGAACCGGATGGTTTCATTCTGATCTCTAGGTGCAAGCGTGTCCATTGCTAAAGTCAACTATTGATCCTGAGCTTACCTCAGGCGAGACCAGATGTATTCCAAACGTATTAAATGCGCATGAGGATGTTAGGATAAGTGAAAAATACAGTATCTCATGGTAAAAGTCACAGAATTAAACATACATAATACCAATAGGAATAACTTGTATTTGTTCTATAGGTAAAATCTAGATAGATGGACATTAATCTATTCAATTAGCTGATAAGTGTGTTAAATAAAAATTATAATACTTCAAAACATTGTTTTTCCAAAGGAACTTCCTTCCTTTTCCCTGGAGAAATAAGTTTTTAGTCCTTTTGACTTTGATTTCTTTTTTACTTTTTGTGTAGCTTGCTTTCGGGTGAAGAAGCAGGAACTGGCTGAATAAATGAGCACAGTTTGCTCTGATAGTTTCCCAAAGAATTAAAAGCATATTGGGCAAGTGCATTTTTAAAAATATGTATTTAATATCAACCTTTCTGGTCTCTCTCCTGCTGTTTTCATGTCACTCTGGGTGGAGGGAACTAGACAGGGAGACCGGACAATTGGGGGGCCTAAGAAAGCAGCTCCCCTTCACACGAAAACATTTCCAAAGGAAGCCAACTGGACTCTTTCTTCATAGGACGCGTGAGGAAGTTAGAGTTTTCTGGTTTCCTCCCATATTTACAATCCATCTCTGTCTTAGTCATCTAATCGTTTTCTTTTCTTCGGAAATGATTCATAATTATGAAGAATTGCTCAGACTCTTCAGATTGTTCTGGGGCTGTGGGAAATTGCAGTCATTGTTTGAGCAGCCCACCATTTTTAAAGAAAGGGTGAAGTGGTGTTAACAGATCTTGGCAAATGTGTCATTTGGGAAAGTTACTGAACTGCTTTGTTTGTGCGGAGCCCAACACCCCTCGTTCTCTGGTGAAAGCCACCAAGGAGATTTCTCCACTGTGCTCAGCAAGCCGAGCCCCAAGGAACAGGGGCGTGCCAGCCAGAACAGAAACCTGCCTTTCTGTCCTATGCCAACCTCATTGTTCTCCTTTCCTGTAATTTAACAACTTCTCATATTATTCTTAATGGAAAAGTCACGCAATATTGAACGGTAACTGCGGTTAATTTCCTGCTGTATTTCATTTGCATTTCTTTTAGCTTCTGGTACAGAGTAATTAACAGGCTCCAATTATCATGCTGATGGTCTTTTTTGGTTATGAGAATTCAGTCATCTCAACGCTCCTTGATCTTACAATAGTACGTTTGATCCTTCTCAATAATAGTACTCTGGCATAATCAAAAGCAATTTTTACTGGGGAAAAAAAAGATACCCGCAGTATCAGGTTTTGTAAATGGTTCAATTTAGAGCAGAGTAATGTAACTTTTTATAATGCCTATTGAAGAATGCCACATATTATTTCTATGGCAGGACAAAACTGTTGTTCTTGTTGAGGTTGTGGCTGTTTGTAAAGCAAATTGCCATTAAAGTACACTGTTATAAAGCAAGACATGCTCTCTTGCATTCCACTCAGACCAGATATCTTGTTCCTTCATATTTTTTAGAGGTGCTTGTGGATGTTTGTGCTGTGAATATACCTGAATATAGAATAGAATAAGTTACTTTGCAAGAACTGCTAGTATAATAGCCTTTTTTCTACCCAAAGTGACATTTTCTTCATTTCAAATACTTTATAATTACTAGAATCTTCAACTAAATCATTACAAGAGAGAGTGAAGACAAAATAAACCAATGACTCTGTATTTGTTTAAATATTACATAATTATCAGCACTGACACAATTGAACTCACATTTAAGCTCACATAAGTCCTAAATGGAGCTATCTTATCAGTGCCATTTAAAAAATTCATTTAGTGAACACCAGATTCTCTTGACTTTGCTACACTTTATGACTCATTATGCAAAGAATATCATTCCAGGAGGTTACTGTTGACAAAGAATATAATCATGTTTGCTCTAACTTCTATTGGGCCCCCATGATAAGTGTATTGTGTATCATGGAAGAATTTTATTTTTAATACCTAAGATGATAAGAATGGCAGGACACTGGTGGCTCACACCTCAGGAGGCTGAGATCTGAGGATCGAGGTTCAAAGCCAGCCCAGACAGGAAAGTCCCAGAGACTCTTATCTCTAATTCACCTCCTGAAAACCAGAAATAGAGCTGTGACTCAAAGTGGTAGAGTGCAGGTCTTGAGCAGAAAGGGCGCAGGGTCAGCACCCAGGCCCTGAGCTCGAGATGATAGGAAGGTGAAAGTACATATAAAGGGTTTCTTTCTATTTTTGTTGAGTTTCAGAATTCAGAATGTGCTGAAATTGAGTCCCATGAATAAAGGAGCTTACAAGAGATGGAAATGACAATTCGTTGTTAGAGCAGCAGGGATGGGTGTGTTCCTAAGAACAGAAATCCAAATCATAGTCAAGAAACACAGGAAAATTCCAACACATTACAAGTGACAGAATATTATTATATTTGTTATTCAACATAAATACCGTTAATCTTTATTATTAAAATAAATGCTATTTATTGCTAAAGAGAGAATACAATAAAATCTGACTTAGTAATGCTGCTTTAAAATGGTACTGGGCTTACTTAACCTCTGTGCCTTAGGGACTCCCTTGGCCTCCCAGCTATCTTGCTCTACCAGTTGAGGAGACCCCTGCTTTGGTTTTCTGGTGCTTAACTGGAGATGGACTAGCGGACTTCCTTCCTTCCTTTTTCTTTTTTAGCTTTGGCTGGCATTGAATTCCCATTTCAACCCCCTAGGTAGCTATGCTTAAAGACATAAGCTACTGATAGCCACTTTAGTGTTTATGTTTTAGTGTTTAGTGTTCTTTTTATATCCATCTATCTACAAAGAGGTTACTGCTGCCATTACTAAAACCTTTATTCTAGGGTTACATGGACGGGCAGAGTATTTAAGGGAAGTTCTATCATTTTGCTTAGTTTTGACAATTATGTGACTCACTACATACATTTATTTGAATTGAATTATCCATTCTGGATAAAACATTTAACAGATTTCTAAGGATCTTTGGATCTTTTGAAAACTGATTCAAAAATGGATGCCACCAAGCAATCACTGTTCAATAAATTTTAATGAATGACAATCTTTAAAAAAAAAAAGTAACTCTATTAGAAACGAAAAGATCCAGCCATCTATAAAGCTTAATTATCCAAATTGCTGCTTTATGACCATGAAAATCTATTGCCATTCTGCATTCTTCGCCAGAGTTCTTCAGAAATGGCACTGATGCCTCACGCTTATACTCTAAGCACAGGGCTGACGGTGAAAGCCACCCACTACTGTCTCCACGAGAAGCGACAATGCACTCAGTGTGGTGAGTGACGAGAAGCGACCGCAGACAGCCCTGTGAAATGCTGGCCACGTCTCCCCTAGGCCTCTGATAGCCAAGGCTCTTCCCGCTCTGCAGATACGGTCATAAACGCCCAAGTGGTGATTCCTGTTGAAACGCTGGGCCCAGGCCAGGCCAGACAGCTGCGCCCTGTTTTCCCCACTGCCGCTCCATGGGGAACTCCTAGCCAGGACCCTCAGTAGGGCACAGGGACCCCATTTCACAGCGGGAGATAAAGTATAAAGGCTGGGGAGGAGGGCAGGCAAGGGACAGAGTGGATGGGTAACTGTGGCGAGGCCCTGGGTTCAAGCTTCAGCACTAAAACTTTAAATAAGAGGGGCGGTGTAGACAGCTAGAGGGAGAGAGGAAAGGAGAAAGGAAGATTTGTGAACTCAAGAAAAAGATTTCTCTGTTAATGCAGTCAGACGAATGCACCAGGCTGGAGATTAAATTATGGAGATTTAGTTTAATATGTATTTTCCATTACATTCATTTTAGTGGCATTCTGTAATCAAGTGGGTGAAGCTATTTCGTCCCCACCTTGGGACTGGGGGCCGAGTGTATTGTTGCAGTCGGGGTAGAAGAACTCGCTGCCAGGAAAAGCACTGGTGCACAGTGCCCCCCCCCCGCCCCCCCCCCCCCCCCCCGAGGTTTAGAAGTCTCCACAGCAGCCATCGCCCAATCGCCTGACAGTTCTTCATACAGGGGAAAAGACTTCTGTTCTGTTCACACACGTGCTTTGCATTTCTGTCCGACAGTGCTACCCGTGCCCAGCTTCAATGACTACTTTTTAAAAGAGGATGAGCTGAACTCTGGTGTCTCCTCACGCCTGTAATCCTAGCCATGCAGGGGGCTGAGATCTGAAGATTCGGGTTCAAAGTCAGACCTCACAAGGATGTCTGTGATCATCGTGTCTCTAACAAGCAAAACTCCAGAAGTGGGGCTGTGGCTGAGGTGGTAGAGCACCAGCCTTGAGCATAACGGGAACATCAAAATGGTGACACAGAGGATAAAAGGCAAACCAGTGCAAAAGTGATACAAGACAATAGGGTGGAAACTGTACAACTGGGCCAGGGGAGAGATGGGGGAGAAGGGAAGGTAGGAGAAAAAGGAAGACGGAGGGAACACATTTGACAAGAAATGTACTCACTGCCTTACGGTTATAACTGTAATCCCTCTCTACATCACCTTGACAATAAAATTAAAATTAAAAAACAGGCAAAAGCTTGATGGCCTGAGCTCAAACCCAGAACTAACATGAAAACAAAATCATCAAATGAAATGGTGAATATGGTTTTGAGTTTGAGTGCGTGGTATTGGGTTCTATAGTGTCTATGTATCATTAAGGCGAAAGGAAATGACAGGAATGGTGATAGTGGCAGTACTTAAGCTGCGGCTCTTCCAGGTTCCAATACAACCTTTACTAAGCAAATAATAGATTGCTTCTATAAACAGTACAAACAGTGTAAACTGTATAAACAGTACCTAGAAATACCACGCTGGTTTTATGCTTGGAAGGCCTGATTTTTATTTAGCAGCCTGGCTTTGCCCACTGCTGCTTCTGTAGCTGTTTGTGTCAGCTGAGAATAGTCACCCTGCTCTTCCCAGAGCTTGGCCTATGATCACGCAGGGAACAAACAGGAGTGTGCTGTAAGTGGCATTCGCTGTTACTATTGTTGTTGCTGTTAGTTCCTAGAAAGTAAACAGAACTTGGTTTGTAAAAAGGTATACGTGGAATCGTTATGCAACCAAGTCAAACCCCCCTTGGTTGGAAGGCTGTGGAAGGCAGCGCTGGTGTTCCCGTGTGCTGGTACAAAGTGGAGCCCCCCCCCCCCCCACACACACACCACCCTGTTACCCAGGACGCACCTGCAAAGCCGCTGCCGCCTAGGCAGTGTCGACTAGCACAGATTCTGTGACAAGGCCACTCCTGACAAGCTAAACAGATTGAAACATACTGCAGGTGGAAAAAACCATGTCAAAAAAGAGCAACAGGACAAAGCAAGAAGACACACAATTACAATACTTTATGTAGCCATAACTGGAGATTTTCGAGAAGCACATTACATGCGAAAAATTTCATTACTTCTGTATCTCATTTATATTTTGTTTAGAGTTGTGTTTATTTAATGCCATTTTAAATAGCACACCACTGAAGAAAAAGCAAATTGTTCGGTGAAATAATATATAGGTTTTATTGTTTTGAAATAGAAATAAAAAGTGTAACGATCTGATCAGCAGTTAAAGAAATTTTTCCCTCAGATAGTGGATACTAAAGCCAATTTATTTTCTTTAAAATGACTTGGTGTCTTATATCAGCAATCTGTTTGGACTTAATGTATCACAACTAGTTCATCTTGGTTGATACAACAGGAATTATGCTACCTAAAATAAGAATTTCTTATTTGATTATATTAAAAATGTAGATAATGGGAAAACTTAATATTTTTGACTCAGGGTCTTATGGTTATGATTTCCATTATGTTGAGAAAATCAACATTCAATACATAACACAAGTACTTCTCTTGTAATGCAAACATAATTCTACTAGAATGTATGAGAAGGATCCATCTCATTTTATTGTTAATTTGAGATACGAATCTCATGGGCTTTCTACCAAGGATGCTGGCCTTGTACAGTGGTCATCATAGCTCAGTCTCCTGAGGAGCTAGAATTACCAGTGGGACCTACCAGCACTGGCCTATACATATATCAAGAGCAGCTTTTCTATAACTTCATTTATTTCTAACTCCCATAGGTCACATGTTCAGATTCCACATAGTGAATGTCCTGCATCATTTTTGTCTCAAACAGGTTTGTGTAGCATGATTTCCTGCGAACTGAGTTCCATATTTCAGCAATAAGTAACGACGCTGAATTGTTCCTGACTCACTCTTGCTCACTTGTGTCATCATCAAACCTGTTTGACTATTCTACAAATAAAGTCAATTTGTTATGACTACCAGAAATGAATTTCTGCATAGACAAGAAAAGGTTGCTATATCTATTTGTCAACTCTTCATTATAGCTAAAAGATAATGGCTATGATGAATGCTCAATCACTGGAATAAATAATTAGAATTACAGAAGTTGAAAAAAATTTAAATCAAAAACTTGCTATTCCTTGGGTTCCTCTATCTCTTTAGTAACTAGATCTCAGAGTAGACTGATAAGAAGTATCATAACCTTTTCACTTTGTTTTGTACAAAATGTAGCTTTTTGCAGTCTTACTAAAATATGTAACAATCAATTTTGATGAGTTTATTATAATCCACTATGAGTTTTTTGCTTCCTTCCCAGTGTTATTTCATCTTTTAGTAGCAATACATTGGAAGCCTCTGAGAAGAAATGTCTCATCTTAACACTCACCCTACATAATACTAAATTATTTTCATTTCATTTATCAGAACAAAGAACGAGCTGGATTCTCTGAATGGCAACACAAGAAGTCCCCCTTTGGTATTCCCTTCTGAGTAGATACAGAAGTATATTTGGAAGATATTTAGATGTCTGCTTACAGGTACATCATAATATGTGGATTTTTTCAGCAAGTATCCCTGTGATTTTCTCCTCATCCACAATTTGAGGGCTGGCTGACTTGGCATTGTCCAGCGAAGGTCAAGGAAGGATGTGGCAAGGCTGCTAAGTTTCTGTCACTGTGCAGTGACAGACACTATAATTTTAATATATGGGGATGTCTGCCCTTGCATAAAAAATGCACAATTCTGAAAAATTGTGATCGCTCTAATAGCTGCCATCACCCCGTCATAAGCAGCGACAACTGAAAATGGAATGAAAAGTTGAAGCTAGTCAAGACATAGGAGCAAAATTATTAAGGTTAAGCACGAATGCCAGCCTTCCTAATAAAGCACAAGTTATGGCTTATTGTAACCTTTTCTAGAAGCATCACCTCAAGCTTTCAAATTCCTTTCCCTACCACAAGCAGATTTATCACAACGGCCAATTGCATGCTTCCCTCATAGGAATTAATTGCTTTTATCTGGCAGAGGTCAATATTTCTAGATCATGTTTTATATCACTTCGGATCTGATTTGTTTAATGATTTCATGCAGAACTATTCCAGTTATTAGAATTACCTCGTATTTCACAAATACATCATTTTTAATGTCAGTGCTAAAATGCCTAGAAGTGAAAAGAAGATTTTGCTCCACCACCACATGATTTTGCTGTCAACCGACAGAAACTTTTTAACAAAGGCCTGGCGATCAGGATACACGTTGGCCTGTGCCTGAAGGACAGACACCGCACAGTTTGTGTGTTTGCACAGAGTGGCTTTAGAGCCGGCAGCCAATCTTGGATAAGGACGGGCAACAGTAAATACTACAGGATGCAGAGTATCTGACTTTCCCTGTCCTTCTCGGCAAACTATATCTTAACAAAATGCCCCAACTATTCCTATATGAAGACAGAGTTAAGATACAGATAGCAGATGTTTCAGCACTTCAAAAATATCTCTTTTACCTGATTTTCGGTATGACTCAGTATCACTATAATAAAACACTGATTTTAACATGTCAATATTCTACTTTCGTGTTTCAACTATATTTTAAGTAGGACTGGTTAGGAAAATATTAGGGTTTGAAATGCTAACATTTCATATCTTGATAAGACAACCAGAGAGACAGTCCATCATTTTCACTGTATAGTTTCCTTTATATAAGATAATTTGTTATGATCCTGCCTGGAAGTCAGATATTTTAAAATTCATTTTTATTTCTTCTTTCAGACATCACTGTCCAATTACATTACTTTCTATCTTCTATTCAGAAGTTCTATAAAATGGTATGCAACTTCATGTTTGTTTTTTTTCTTAGAAAAGCAAGTTTCACAATGTTGTCAAATTCTTGATGGCAAGACATACTAAATATATAATTTTACCACATGTTATTTTTCATATATCTTGTTTGTAATCTTGTTCATTTTTCTTTTGTTACCTTTTCCAAAAGCCTCTAATTATCATGCTTATTAAAATAACTCCATTAGGGCATTTATCATTCCTACGACTTTTCATTTTGGAAAAGTAGCTCCTTTTTACTCATTTACCAGAGGTTTTTTGCATTTATAATGATTCGTTTTATGTTTCTGTGAGTCAAAGATTTTAATTATTATTCCTCTTTGATGATAGTGGTATTACATATATTATTTAAACTTATTTACCAATTACTGTATTACATGTAGGGAAGTGTCTTATTTTTAAAATAGAAACTTCGTGGTTTACAAATACCTGTAGACATTTATTGTTTTAAGAAGAATTTGCCATGCATCTAGTTTTACTATTTATTGTTTTACATAATCTATGTTGAACATCTGATCTATTTAGTTTTATATGGATTCCACCATTATAATGTGTTATCCTTTCTCTTGAAAACGACATAATTTTTGTTTCCTTTCTGACGGAATAATACTCTATTGAATATACAAACCCTATTTTCTTTATCCGATCACTGATTGTTGCAAATCTTTATAACAAATAGTAGGAAACATAAGGATCAGGGTATTTTTTTTACCCCCACTGCGCGCCCTGGAGACCCCGGCCAGAGCCCCCTCCACCTCCCTCAGGGGCCGGCCATGGCTCGGGCTCTGCCTGGCACAAGGCTCTGCCCGCAGGCGCTGGCTCTCCATTCGCCTCTCCCCGCGCAGCGCGCCTGCCTCTCCCTTGGCTTTGCCACGGGTGGACATCGGCGGGGTCCGTGGCGTGAAACCCCATGGCACCTGCGGAGACGCGGCCGGCCGGGCTCTCCGGAGGGGCCCAGCGCGGACGCTTTGCGTGGGGAACCCCTATGGGGTGATTCCCGCGCCGCGAACCCCCACTCAGTGACCAGGGGCGCACCGTCTGGTCTGTGCCCCAGCCTGCCGGTCCTTCCAGCCGGGCACAGGGACGGGCACGGGCGGGACCGCCGGCAGCTGCTCACCGTTGTCCCGCAGCCCGCTGCTGTCCACCTCAAACATCAATAGTTGCCCAAATTCCGGGTCTTGTTCCTTAAACGTTAACTTTGACGGTAAACGTGATCTACGGAGAGGTTACAGTTACACAAGTAAGGGACTGAGTCCATTTCTTCTTGAGCAGTGTCACCCCTCCCTCGTTTCCCACCAGATCTCACCCCCCAAATGACTTAGTTCATTTTCAACCTAGTGTCCAATGAGCAGCACTGCTCCCGCCCTTTCCATGCTTCCCCTCCTCCTCCCCCTCCTCAAATCAGACAAATTACATACAAGACAAAAGGTACAGGGATAAAAAGCACGATAAAAGGGAGGAAAAACAGAAAAAAAAAAAGAAGAACCCACAAATAGTAAAGTGGAAAAAAGGCTCTTGGTTCCATTCCCTGGAATAAGCATCTTCTTATATGACCATATGCATAGCTACGGAGTCCCTGCTCTCCCCTCCTAAGAACATCCTCCCCTGACCTCCTTCGGCCTCACTGTGTGAGTGCTTAGAGTCCTGTTCAATTGGTCACATCCAAGTGTAGCATGACACGAAGTCATCGTGTACTTCTACATTATGCAACCAGATATACACTTTTGCTTAAACTCTAGAAGATCTTTCTGATTAAAAATACTTTTGATATAGACACAAAATCTTGCTGTCAAAACTATAATGGAAGCATCAGCTTGACTATTGGAAGATTATCTGTATATTGGCTATGTTTGCTTGTTGTTATCCCAAGACCCAATTACTGATAATGTGAGAGTAATCAATTATTTTACTTTCATTGCAATATAACTACTTGGTTTCACATGACGGAAATTGATGGAAGTAAAATTCAAATGTTTATAACAAAGAAACAAAAAAGGTGTGTGGGGGGAGGGAGAATTTAGCACAAGAAAATTGTATAGCCAAGGATTTATCTGCTGTAAGCAGAGATCTGAATCCAGAGGACCAAATGAGGCCTTGTAGTCTCCCTGCCGCCCAGGTTTGCTTTCAGAAGCAGCGTATTCTGGGACCAAACATGTCACAAATGTCGGCTGACCCCATGATATCATGGCTAGCATCAGTGTGATCACCAGCACATAACTGCATTATTTGTGCAAGTGTTTCTGCTGCTGGTTTTGAAAGGTCCAGAAGAGCATAGCTCCATGCCATTTAATTATTGAACTCCCTCACCCCCGTGTGCCACAGGGGGCTAGCCACCAAGAAATCACACGCAGGGAGGCGTGGAATTCACACATGGCACGCAGCACCATTCACACCCCCTTGTGAGACTTAAGGATAATACAAGCATGGATTGCCAGAACTACCTTTTAACTTCGACAGACAAAAGCAGAGCATAGCCCTTATAACATGCAACTGCTATCTATCTGTCTATCTATCTATCTATCTATCTATCTATCTATCTATCCATCTATCTATCTATCTGTATGACAAGCATTAGGGCATTGAATAAATGTTGAGAGAGCTTCTAATATTTTCCATATAACATTGCAGTGTCCTTGGACTCTGTCATGTAAAGGGAAGGACACTCTTTCTCCAGTGCTCCTCCTTTGGGTGAGCACCTGCCGGGTCTTCATCCTGTCTGCAGTTATCGATGGCTGCAGGGGTATGAAGGCTGAGGAAACACCAATCGGTGGTTGAGTGTTTATAATGGCCCTATAAGGCAGAGGGAACACATGCATCCGATGCAGGTTTACAGTGGGCCAGCTCAGCTCCTGTCCTGTGCGGGATTTAATCTCCTTTGCTGCCTTGTGTTCTTCTGCTCAATTCCTCCTGACGTTGTCTTTGAAGTGCAGAGCAATCACCTCCTCCGAGCTTCCGCCCTGCACCCTGGACTGGGCATGGGCTCGTTCTTGTGCCTGCCCAGTGCACACTGAGCGGACACGCGTCTCCATTGCTGGAGAAATGTGAGTCAGATTAGAGAAGCAAGTCAGCCCAGACGTTGTGTTCCGGCCACGGCAATGCAAGCGGAGGACACGGGGAAGGGGTGAAGGAATGGGTGTGTGGAAGGCGTCGTTACCCAAAGGGTTAAACCACCTTCTCAATGCATTACTTATATTTACTCCCGTTGGTCGAATTTTTTAGATATACCGAATTACCTTTAAAATGAACTCACGATGAATGAACTCGTTTTCCTCCCGGACAATGTATATGTGTGTTTTGTTTTTTTTATTTCATTTGGTCTTTTGCTCCAAATCTCCCCTGTGATTGAATCATGTAATTAAGCTAGGATAAAGAACACGGGTCTAAGAATGTTCAGTAAATTCTTGGTTAATGTTTTGACCACATATAACAAATTTGTTGAATATGTCAGCAAATAATTCTTGATTCGCGATTGCAGTTGATTTCTCTTTTCTTCCCTTCCACTTCATTCTTCTCTTCCTTTTAATTTAATTTTGTTTGTTTTACTTTTTCTGGTAGCAATAGCAAAGGTTTTTCCTAAGCACATTTTATTGAGGACCATTTTCATTTTAAATTCTGTATCTGTCTAATGTTCACAAGACTTTATACCAGTGCTTGGCTTTGATGAGGTTCCACTTTTCTAAAATTCTTGATAACTTTTTTTGCACTTATTTATTTAATGATGTACAGAGGGGTTACAGTTTTATATGTAAGGCAGTGAGTACATTTCTTATCAAACTTCTTAGCTCCTCCCTCATTTTTCTCTCTCCTTCCCCCTTCTCCAGCTCTGCCCTGAGTTGTACAGTTGGATTATAGCATATAGTTTTGTAGTATTGCTGCTGCATTGGTTCGCCTTTTACCCTTTTCCTCCCCCTCCCTAAATTCTTGGTAACTTAAAATTGAGCTTTTAAAAATTCATATGTTATCTATCTACTTTTGCTAGATATAACCCTTATGCAAATTCTTTTTCTTGAGCAAGGAATCCCTTCTGATTTTCTCCATTAATTCGTCATTCGTCTTTAGTTTAAATAGTCTCATTCAACCTTCAGCAGTACTGCAACCAGAAATCTCTGCATGCTCCCATTGAGTGTTCTCAGAAGTGCTGGGTGTGTGTGTGTGTGTGTGTGTGTGTGTGCGTGTGTGTGTGAGAGAGAGAGACAGGGCTTGAACTCAGGATCTGGGCACTCTCCCTTAATCTTTCCCACTCAAGGCTGAGGCTCCCACTTAGCTACACTTTCATTTCCGGATTTTATTGGTGAATTGGAAATAAGAATCTCATGGACTTTTCCATCTGGGCTGGCTTTGAACCATATGTCTGAGATCTCAGCCTTCCACATAGCCAAGTATCCAGGATTATAGGAATGATGCACCAGGGCTCAGATTATGTGATCATGAGTCATTTAGATCTGGGATTTTCCAGTTACTTAAGTGTCCCCTGCCAGAGTGGCATGTCTCATATATTATAAGAATGAATACATGACACCTCATTAAGAATTATTAATTACAAAATGACTGTGATTCCTAGAGAGATTTATTCAGGCAAATGTAGACAACACTGGGAGAGTTTGGCAATAATTCCTTTCCTTGTGCAGTGAGTGCCTCCTTTGATCATCCTATCAGAACATTTATTAAAATGCACACTTTCTGCAAAGTACCACAGGCCAGAGATGGCGCTTCCCTAGTGATTCACGTCATTGAGAGGATTAAACTTTCAGACATGTGCTTTCCTCAAAATAACTCACCAAAAAAAAGAAAAAACTTCACAATTTATCTTAGCAAAATGTGTGGGAAAATAAGTAAATAAATACACGTCAAAGTATTAGAAAAAACAAGTTATACAAAGAAATGTGTAAGGAGAAATAAATAAATAATAACATCAAATTTACCCTCCCCAAAGTATAATCTTACTTATACAGAAGAATGCAGAAAACAGATATTTGTCTGATTTTATAAATATAAATTGCATTGTATTTCCTAATAATAAAGTATAAACTGATATTTAAAAATCTTAACAAGTATACCTTATACATAGGACAACTTAAAGATCTAAATTCTCATTTACAAAGTACCATTAGAGTATGTGAAGGAAAATAAAAGCACCAGCATGCTAATGTAGTTTTAAATTTTTTAATTATTTCTATGAAGGTGATATAGAGAGGATGGGTTCCAGTTACAAAAGTCAGGTAAAGAGTGGATTTCTTTTGGATAATGTTGCGCTTCCCTTGCTCTCTCCCATCCTCACCCATAATACATGGTTTAAATTTTGTTTTTAATAGTAGTAATGCAAGGTAACTAACACATGTAAAAGTTTCAACCCACAGATGCCTGCCCCGGCGTGTGCATGCGTGTGCATGCGTGTGTGTGTGTGTGTGTGTGTGTGTGCCAGCAGAGACTACAGAATGCATTCCAGTGTCGAGTAAACTTTCCGGAATACATGCAGCCTGTAAAATGTTATAAAATGGCCCAATAAAAGGAACATTACTTAACCAAACTCCTGCAAATGAGTTAGGCTACAAAGCCTTATAAGAATTACTATATTTAATTATTTCTCTATTGAGGGGCACAATCTAGCATACATGGCCGTCGATCCATTTGCAATATCTGAAGTGTCATTGCAGAGGTGGAAGGTTAGGCTTCGTGAGGCCCTCCACCTCCATGTGGGCTTCGAACCTGGATCCTTGGATCTCAGTTTCCTGAGTGGCTGGAATGTCAGGCATAAGCTGATGAGATCCAACTGCCATCATTTTTAATGTTATAGGACACTAAGGTGCAGAGTGTCTAAAATGCTTCCCAAAGTCACACTCTTGGATTTAGGAACATGAAGCCACCCCAGACAGGAAACTCCATGAGACTCTTACCTCCAAATAATCACCAAAAAGCTGGAAGTGGAGCTGTGGCTTAAGTGGCAGAGCACCAGCCTTGAGCAAGAAGGCTAAACAAGAGAGCGAGACCAGGAGTTTGAGGCCTGGTACTGGCATAAAAATGAAAGCAAAACATAGCAACACAACTAGTGAGGCAACTCGCCACCATAAAATATTGAAAACATTGCAAAGCCGTCACAAGCACGGGAGAAGATGTGACCGTGGTGTTTATCTTCTTCCCTGTCATCCTGTCTCACCCAGGTCGGTAGGATTCTTGGAGAGAGATTCTGTTGTCTGATTTCATCTCATCTCACTTTGCCCTGCTGGTGTTCTTGGGAAAATTTGGGCGTCAGTGGTGCCATTTGTTAATGAGTGCATTGAGAACATCTGAAGACGTATGTACATGTGACAGCACGGCCTGAGTTCGAACTCTTGGCTCTAACCATATTACTCATCACTTCACCACCTGATTTTGGAAGTGATTTATCCCATATTTGTGCGCACAGGAAAACCAGCTGCATGGTTCAGGGCATGTGGAAGGTGAAGGAAATGGAGCTGGGGAAATGGTATGGGAGGGAGAGCCAGCATGGAAACTGAGTTTGCAGGGGAAAGTAACAAAGATCCTTAAAGTTAAAATGATGCATTATCTAACTGAAATCATGTTTTGGGTTAGTTACAGTAATCAATACACAGTCGCTAGACTTCAATTAGTATTAATCATCTTACCTTATCATAGAAAGCACCGTTTTGCCGTGTGGTGTGTGTTTCTCCCGGTGGGACCCCTAAAGGGATTTCCTCATTCACTTTCCAGTTGTGTCATCCTTGGCTTCTCAACCGGGTGCCATAGGAGCGGATTTGGCCAGTGAGACTCTGTGAGTGCAGTGTAGCACAGTGGGATCTTCTTTTCCTGTCCTGCAGACTGCATATCTAGGGGCACCCGGCAGGATTCGCGTGGGGCACGGGGGTAGACCGCCGTCAGGACCCTGGGCACCAATCCATATTCCCAGCTTTCCCACAAGCTCGCTGCACGACTTCCTGTAATGTACTATTGAGCTTCCTCTCTGGAAGAAAATCCCGTGGAGAATTAAAATAGAAGCAATTAATTTCCAAAGAAAGCAATGGGAGCTGAACTCAAGACCAAAATAGTTTGAAGTGATTCTAGGTGAACATTTATAAAATATTCTTTTAGAACACACAAAAAGTAAGAAGGCTCATTTATTTCGTTTCAGTGGATGTCACCTTTGTGTGAAGAACAAAACCAGATGACACTGTTCCAACAGTCACCTCTGGCATTTAGGATGTGTGGAGTATGTACTTTTCTTAATTTTAGGTGTTTTGTTCATTACATTTCACACTATTGATCCAAGCTCTAATAAGATGATATATGGAGAATTCTTTCTATTGGAAGATACCATTTTTAGGTGTCATCAACTTCATTTTTCAGGCTCCATTCTGTGTGCCAACTTCTTCATTGATGTGTGTGTGTGTGTGTGTGTGTGTGTGTGTGCATGTGTGCACACACACTAGAACTGGGGCTTGAATTCAAGTCCTCACTTACTTGGCTTTTACCATCATGGCTGGTACTCTACCATTTGAGCCACAACTCCACTTGTGATTTTTGATTGGTTAATTAGAGAGAAGAGTCTTTATTTCCAGGCTGGCTGTAAACTGTGTTTCTCGGATTTCAGCCTCCTGAGTGACAAGGAGTCCCAGCCTGAGCCCCTGCTCCGGGCTGCTTGTTTTCTTCCTCTTCCTCAGGCGTACACTGAGCCTTCAGACCTCCCTGCCCAGCTCCGCCATGCCGATGGTCTCCTCCGTGAAGCTGACGCACCACTGCAGTGTGTCTATCCTTTGAGGTAATGGCTGTTTTATATTCATGAACAAACTAACGAATGCATACTCAAGCCACTTGCCTCTCCAGATATTTTTATGTAAATGAATCTGGAACAATGTAAAATTCAAAACTCCCGAATTCTTTCCTTAGCTAATATTTATACACTTGAAGTATTGTACAGATAACTCACATCCAGGAATGTTTTGATTTAACAAGGTTTGCTAATTCATACAACAATATAATCTATCAATTGCAAAGAAAGTTTAGCAATTTCTTATGCAGACCTGGACTGGAGGAAAGCAAGAGAATTTTGATCACACACACACACACACAATCCTGTAAAAATGACATTGCAGGAACTATGGTACAGGCATTAGTACTTGCTTCTCATCTATAACAAATCATTGTTAGCTTTCCCTCATTCAGTAACCTCCATGGTATGTTCAAAGAGGAATTGGACATTTACAATATCGGAACCAACACAAAGAAGCATTTAATAACACCTCAGGGCTGAGAATAGTTTGCGAACGGTGTGATTGCACAATTAATATTCCCTAATCATTTTCTTAAAATAAATACCCATTGTGCTCACTTCTGAATGCTAGTGCTTTAAGGTCAAGGGCCACAACCACGGTTCATTTGTTATACAGTGTCACGGTTCATTTGCAATACAGTTAATGCTGCAGGAAGCAGCGCTCACAGGTGTTGATCATTGGTAACAAAAAAGGAAACATTAGAGCCAGAGCCAAGCGTGCATTTGTGCTTAAACATTGAACTACTGATTTCTTAGCTGCTGAAGTGCCACGTTACTATTAGCTGTTATTAGCGAGATCATGTAGAGCTCAACATTCATTTTTTAAAAAGCCCTAGAACTCAGTGGAAATGCATAGATGGAGAGTTAGAGGTCAGGAGTAAGCCCATCCAGCCTGGGGGACCTTGGAGACAATTGGTAATTATTCCCTGCGTGCAGGAGGAAAGTGCAAGGATTTGGCGGGTTTCCAGGATGGGATTCGAATCTCAAATCCCCAGTGATTGGAAAGCAAGGAAGGCAAAGCGAGAGTTGGGCATGGAGGAGGAGTTCAGTTCAGACTATATTTAAAAATTCGATTTAGATTACATCTACGATTGACAAAGTAAGTGACTTGTGCGAACATGAGAACAACCGGAACTTTTTTTTACCAGCAAGTTTTGTTTAATAAGAACGGCATGTTTTTGCATAATAATAACCAAGCTACACAAAATATAATTAGGTAGCATCCAGCATTTAGTACGCCGAGCCTGGGGAAATCTCCCTCATAGACCACCTCAAGTCCTACGGCTTGGCTCCTGTAAATGTGGAGATTTCCTTTTTGTCCAGCCGCACTAGCATTTTCTTCACAGTGTGGAGAAAAGGCCCAGTGCTATGTGCTCTACCTTGTTGGGAAAACTCACATTAAAATCTGATTGTTTCAGACTTTATTTCACTACAGTAAAGGATGTGTGCATCTGGAGTAAATACCGACGGTGATGAAGTTTGAGTGATTGTCTTCCTGAATCACTTTATTGGGGAAATCTCTCTTCCTGCCTTTTTCCCATCGCGATTTGCTAAGAGTAATGCTTGTCTCCTCTGGGGCTTCAGCCACCCACAGGGAGCCGGCTTCCCTGAGGGGCAGCGCCATTTGCTTTGTAATTGTGGGCATCCCTGCCGGTTGCTAAATTCTAGAAAGATACCCACTCATTTCACGACCTCATAAATTCTAGGTACCTGTGGGCATTACAGGTAGCCTGACACAAAATTATGGGTTAAGCTGGAGCATCAAGTGCTGAAGCCTAACCCTAGATGTATTGACTAGACTTGGTGATATGTGAACTACAGCCTAGCAACAGACAAGTGGACTGAGCTACTTGCATGGCAACATATGAACGAGAGGATCTTAGTTGCTCTTGGCTGGGGTTCCCCTCTCCTGCAAGTCAATCAACATTCATGCTTCATCAGGTTTCACACACTCAAGTCACTTTCCACGGGTGTCACGTCTGTCAGTACAGCTACGTACAGGGGATAAGGCTGGAAGAAACACACCAAATGAAACACATTGAAGTATGTTGCTGCTATCATTTTACTGTACTGTTTTAAAGTCTGTGTTCACCCTGCTGCATGGCTGTACTTCCTTCCTTGATTGTCCAAATTCATCCTGACAAGACTCTCTGAGGATTATAACAAATTCCAAAAATATTGATTTTGCCTGGCTCAGCCTCCTTTCTCAGTTATTTACATGGTTCCTCTCCATCAGTGTAAAGTTGCTTTCTAACTCAGTAAATTCAGGAGACAGGCACATACTGATGTTACTGTTCCCACTGTGGGTAAAAGAGACTTTTGTGTGTGAAATTAGGTTGATTGCGGCTCTGGCCTTTGTTGTTGAATTCTGTATTGAATTTTTTTTTTTTTGCCAGTCCTGGGCCTGAGCACTGTCCCTGGCTTCCTTTGCTCAAGGCTAGCACTCTACCACTTGAGCCACTGCATTCTGTATTGTTTGAACGGTAGGCATACTGATCGAGGCTACAGAAATGTGTCTGTGGAACAGATATTTACAAGATTCCTGCCTTTACAAGTTGCTGCCAGTGTGATGACAAACACAGTGACTGGATTTCTGAATTGCTTTACCTATTCTAATTTCTCCAGCTGCCATTTCCATTGTCTTTAGTATCCCAAAATAATGATAGCTACTCTAATCAAATAAGAGTTAATTGATATGATGTTAAAATTAGTACATTTCTGCAAACGCTTTCAAATTTAAACCAATTTGCAGAAAAAAAAGAAAAGAAACAATGCTCTTATTGGACAAAAAAGCAGGGCATTCTTTAAAGAAATTGGTATTTTCAGGATTATTTTGGGACCAGATTTGTTAAACTGCTACCATAGGGAATTTCAGTTTTCTCACCAAGATTGTAAGATCAATTCTTTTTCATTATTCAGGGCATGGAAGCCAGTACAGGCTCAGAATTTTTTTTTTTTTTTAGTCAGACTAACTCATCGTTTGGAAACTATGCTTTGTCTCTTTCTTCTGACCTGAGGAAAAAATCAAGAATTATGTCCCCCAATGGATTTAAAATACCAACTGTGAATCCATGCCTTCAGCTAAAAGAGGCTTATGAGTAGGTAACAAGTTAAAGAAATTTTCCTTAGTTTTTCTTTGCTTTGCTTCACTTTTTTTTATTGTACCAATAGTGGGGATTAAACTCAGGACCTGGACTGCATCTTTTAACTCTTTCTGCTGAAGGCTAGTGCTCTACCACTTGAGCCACAGGTTGACGTTTGGCTTTTGCTGGTTAATTGGAAGTAAGAGTCTCATGAACATTCCTACCCAGGCTGGCTTCAGACCACGATCCTCAGATCTCAGCCTCCTGAGTAGCTAGGACTACAGCTGTGAACCATTAGCACCCAGGAGAGAAACTCTTACATTCCACATAACTACCTGTGAATAAAATTTGAAAAATAAGTAGAAAACTATGTTTACATCCAAAATTCAGTGCCAATTGTAAGTAATATTAGAACAGGAATGCTGACGTTGGTTTTGGTCTACATAACTGACTGTCTTACTGTAGGAAGTAGAAGGTGATGGACGGTGGTCTATGTTTATGCTTCAGCAATCATTAAACCTAAACATTACTTTACAGGAGATTATGGGGTTGAGGATCCTGAGCTCTGTGCCCAAGGACACAGAATCCACCAGGGGTTGCTCACTGACAGTCAAACTTCAGTATATTTTACTTTCTATGTTTTGAATTATTTTCTTCCAAAATGTGTAAATCATTGTTATTGTTATTGTAAAGTTTATGTTCAGGGGGGTTACAGGTGCACACGTCAGGTAATGAGTGCATTTCTTTCTGAACAGTGCCCCCCTTCCCTCGCTTTCCCCCAGTTTCTTTTCCCTCCTCACCTCCCTAACGCACAAGTTGTTCAGTTCATTTTCAACATAGTGCCTAGTGAGTATCACTGCTGCATTACTTCACCCTTTGTCCCACCATTTTTGTGCTTCTCCTTAAGATTCCCAAGATAAACTTACATACAAGACAAAGGTACAGAAATCAAGAACAGAGACAAAGGAGAGAAAGGGAAAAAGCAAAAAACACACCCTCATTCTCCTTCCTTGGCATTCATTGCGATGAGCACCATTGTCCATGCTCATCTGTGTCTAGGTCATGAGTCTTGTGGCCCTCTCCTGAGGATGTCCTCCTTTGACCTCACTGTGTGAGTGTCTACATCCTGGATCATTCATCACTTCCGAGTGGACTTTAGGTGATTACCCTTGGTAGAGAGCCTATTTGTTGATACTGTTAGGAAAATGGAGGAAAACAGAGGAGGAATAGGCTGGACTGGCTGGCCCAAGGGTGAGGACTGTTGTTGCCAGCGAGGGGCACAGGCTTCCCGCGTGTTAGGCGGGTGCGTGAGGCAGTGAACTGGGGACCAGGTTTCTGTGATGTCTGAGCAAGGAGGCCTGCCACCCTCAGGGGTCAGGCGAAGCGAAGCCAGCCTCTGCCACGCGTGCCCACCCGCGCCCAGCCCACGCCCAGCTCGCAGGGAAGGGGCCCAAACCCAGGGCCAGAGCGGCCAGGGGCCCCGAGGGTGGGCCGCCTCCGGGGAGGGCTCCACGGGCTCCTGCGGGGGGCTGGGCCGGGAGAGGCCGTGGCTGCCCCGGTGCCCCCCACCCCCCAGCTCGGGCCTCCACCGCTTCCTTCCCAGGCGGACCGGGGTGGCTGGGAGGGTGGGAGGGTGGGCTGCCTGGAGAGAGCTGAAGGAAGGAAGGAATGATGCTGTTCCTGAAGGACACGCAAGGTCATGACTCCAATAAGGCGGCATCGCCACAAGGAGAACTCCTCCAGGGTGGGTAGTGTACCCACGGTAAATTAGAGTATCAATGGACATATTCATGGTTTGGGTTGTAAGAGGGCATCCCTTCAATGTGTGAATGTGTAGACAGACTACAGAGAGAGACAGAGAGAGAGAGAGAGAGAGAATGTGTAAATATGTATGTACTCATGTGTACATATGGGGAGGTGTATATGTGAATATTTGATATATTTATGTATGTATGCATTTTATTACCACACACACTCACACACACAGTTCATGGTATCCACTGACGGCAATCCTCTTCTTAGAACTCTTGATTACCTGGCTAGGTATGTACTACAATATTTGGTTTTTATGTTTTGTTTTGATTTGATTTAGTAGTCTTCATTAACTTTTTGGCCAGGCTTTCCTTGACACCAGTCATCCCCTGATTTTTGTCTTCCTAAGTAGCTGATATGAATGTGTTTATGTATATGTATTCTACGTGTAGAATACTTAGCACAGCTTATGCTTTGTAAACAGTTGTTATATTTTGGGGCAAAAATGTCAAGGAGAGTAGTCTGTAGGTACCTGTTCATTAGAGATGTGACAATTGTTGACCTGCTATGCATTATGTAGGTCATGTTTTGTCGACCAGTGGTAGTACAATTCAGAGGACAGGAATGATAAATAATTGTGTGTGTAGAATGTTTGTTTTAATCAAAAGGAAATGGATAAGGGAAATCTTAGGGAAGAAGCAATGACTATTTGTTACCACTTCTGGAAACATCCCTGGGATGGTGACTCTTCTTGTAGGAAACAAAACACCTCTTTCATTATTTACACATGACTGACTGATGAAAAGCGTGCCCCCAGCTGTATCAACGTAATCACGTTTTAAACTAACCTTTGAAATGACTAATTCTTTTATCATCTGTTTTGATATGGGAAATTTGCTCAAATGGATTTGATAATCCCTACTCACTGAAACAGATGTTGAGAAAAGATTTTATAACTAGCTGGGTATTACATAACTTGAAATTTAGCATTAATTGCTTTCTCTAACTCCTTTCTGTGGATAAAGAGGCAGTCGTCATTTAGAATAGGTAGCTGCTTGCTCCAGGTGTGTGTGTGTGTGTTTGTGTGTGTGTGAATGCTTGTACCTAATTAATTACATGCTTCCTGACAGAGGGAGAGGCCACGAGCCCGCATGATTATATTCGTCCTCTCAAAACAGTTGCCTCCTTACGTTTGAAAATCTCTCCTTACTCTATAATTCCTTGAAGGTCGCATAAAATAATTTCAGTGTGTACCAAACCTGCATAGTTAATACGGCTGATCAGAATCTCAGGGAGCTCATAAATATTCGTGTCCAGCTCCCCCCGAAACGCTTATCACAGCAAGGAATGGATACTGCGGAAGAATGCCTTCCAGATGCTTCTGCGGCTCCTGGGCCGCCCTGCGGGAGACGGATGTAGCGAGAAGATCATGGAACCTGCAAGATGTCCTTCCGCACGGGACTGGGCTGCAGCTTCACCGGCCCCCAGAACGGCCGGGAGGAGAGGCGGAGAGCGAGCGGGGGGGACCCCGGGCCCCAGCGGGGACCCCAGGCGGCCGGTGCGGTGCGCGCCGGGCAGGGCGGGCACAGGGCGGGCGGAGTGCTGGGTGCGCCCCGGTGCCGATGGGGATGGGGTGGGGGTGGGGGTGGGGGTGGGGGTGGGGGGGCGGGGGTGGGGGCGGGGGTGGAGATGGGGAGGATGGGGATGGGGGTGGGGGTGGGGGTCAGGATGGGGGTGGGGATGGGGGTGGGGGTGGGGGTCAGGATGGGGGTGAGGATGGGGATGGTGGATGGTGGGGGTGGGGGTGGGGGTGGGGATGGGATGGGGATGGGGATAGGGGTGGGGATGGGGGTGGGGGTGGGGATGGGGGTGGGGTGGGGGTGGGGTGGGGTTGGGGATGGGGATGGCGGATGGTGGATGGTGGGGATGGGGATGGGGGTGGGGGTGGGGGTGGGGATGGGGGTGGGGATGGGGAGGTTGGGGATGGGGACTGGGGTGGGGGTGGGGGTGGGGACAGGGACGGGGGTGGGGTGGGGGTGGGGGTGGGGACAGGGGTGGGGGTGGGGACGGGGACGGGGGTGGGCCCGACAGACGTCGCAGTCACCGGCCCAGCGCGATCAATCTGACCCGCACGCACCGTCCATCTAAGCCTATGACACAGAGGACGCTCCCGTGGTGCCGAACTTCCGACTGTGGATACAGTGGCTCATCGGATTAAGTTGGGTTAAGTCATGTAGTTTGACTGTTCCTCAGAATGCAGGCTCATTGCTTTTTAAAACACTCAGAATGGGAAACGGGGCGGGGGCTCGAATGGTAGAGTGCCAGCCTGGAGCACAAAAGCCCGGTGAAAGTTCAAGGCCCCGAGTTCGAGCCTCCGCTCCTGCCCGCTACTCACAGAGCAGCTGGTGTGGTGTAATCTTCGTGAAAGGAAACAAAAAAGATTTAAAATACCATACGTGTACTTCATTTCCATTTTTTATGTAATACATGCACGTGTATCTTAATTGTATTATATCTCCCCTAATGATTCTCTTCTACACTATTGGACAATGGGGAGATAGATATTCTAAGAACTGTGCCATGTTGTCTTAATGCAAGCCAGCTGAGAACAAGAAAATTGCTCAGAGTGAACATATATTTCCTTGTTTCTAGAAAACATTGGAGTTTTTAAAATCCAATTCATGTCTATACCATCATTTAGTTATGAGACCTTTCTGAAGACCCTTGTTGTATCACAAATCATATGCAAATATTTTACAAATTCTAGAAAAATTGAGCATTTACGGGGTCAATTTTCATTATTTTGGCTACCAACAGTAGTGGCTTTTGAATATTCAAAATGAGACTTTAGACTTTACTTGTCCCTAAGTTTCAGATTCATCTCACTGACCCACTGTAGGTCATGGCAGAACTTTAGCTGTTAGAAAGATGAACAAAGCTGGCACAGTCGGGTGATTTCAAAAGGCACAGAGCCCGTTTCAGCTCCTGAGTTGTGTTATCCTCCCTCCCTCCCTAGGCTGATGTCACGAGGCTGCCAGATTGAGTTTGACTGAGGTGCATAGAGAGGGTGGTAGTGGGAGGTAGACAATAGGGAGGGAGGTAGATGATCCATGAGTGGGAGAAGCTTCTTGATATCGTGTTTTACGAGTAGGAAACATAAGAAAGGCAGAGAAAAGGAAAAAATAAAACCCATCTGCTTATCCCGTTCCCTGCTCTATATTGTATAATAGTGGATGCACAGCACTGGGATGGCAAGAGTGTCTACACAGTCAGTTTGGATGAGGAAGACTTCCAGTCATGAGGCGCTTACTGCTTCCAGAGCACAGAACTCACGCACCGAACCCACATGGCACCCTCTAGAGCCCAGCAGTCCACCCCTCATCCCCGTGTCTGTGACTAGGCCTTGAGCGTTTCCAGAAGCTTCCAGTGTTTACCACCGCCTGGGTCAGGACCCTCCTGTCTGGCCGAATCACTCCACTGCTCCTCGCTGTTCCACGTTGAGTTTCCAGACAGCAGAGTCCACAGCGAGGAGACTGCAGGGAGGGGAGAACGGCAGTCGAGAGTTCAACTGAGAAGGCGAGGGAGGGACAGGTGGGGAGGGACGGGTGGGGGAGTGTTGTAAGTGGTGACACGGATGGAGATGTACTGTGCACATAAACTGCTGTGTCGACGTGCCAACTCCTTTGTACAGGAACTTAAAGATAACAATAAAAAACAATAATAAATAAGACTTTCTGGCAGGGAGTCTAGGGCAAAAAGAATCCTCATGTGCTTTAGGAAAGAAACGGCAGATTCGTTCCTGAGGCGTAATTGTTTCTCTTGAATTATACGTGACAGATGGATTCTTAGCAATATCTTCAGAGATTTTCGGTCCCAGATATTATTTTTTCCACACCTGGGTCATTTAGAAACTCGTTTGAGATTTTTTCCTTTCTTTCACCTTGCTTTCCTTGGTTAGTTATTTTCATTTCTTAGAATCCCATTGGAACACAAACTAAACTCACTCAGACAAAGCCGCAGAACGCGAAGTCAGGTGGAAACAAGCAATTCACTACTCAAGTCTTCCTTTGAGCGACTTATTGATGGCTTGTAATTCACAGTGCCTGTCTTTGTGTCAATCAAGAGAACATTCCTAAAGTTCCAGAATTTAAAAAGTGACTTATCTGGCATGCAACTAAGATGATTTATTTTGGTGAATAAAACCTGTTTTTACCAAGTCGTCGTAAAATTGTGACTGAGTAAATTCATGAAATGTCCCTATATGGAATTTTCTTATTGTGTTAACATACATATTCATACTGATCGTAAAATTTTAAATCTTGGAACATTTTAAGGTAGAATATGCTATAAAATTTAAATTTTACAACATTTTAGATATTCATAAAATTCATCAGTCTACAAAACAACTAATTAAAATATTTTCAAAACATCTTAATAGAAAAATCAGAATACCAGGGTAAAAATTTACTTATAATGCATTTTAGCTATGATAGATTTTTATCTAGACAACATTAATTTTTACTATCAATAATTAAGAAAAGTAGCTCAAGGATTTGAGCAGGTTTTATAAATGATAATAGGACGAAGGACTCCCAATATTTGGCAAAACAAACACTGTAATGCTATTCCAATGTAAAATAAGTTGAGCTTGTGCAACTAAAACTCCAGAAACCAAATAAATCTTTGCTGTTTCTGACTTATGGCAAGGTAGGGGTCCAGCCATCCACACATCCTTCTAGAAGCCGCCACGAGCCCCAGGAGTGCGTGCGCAAGGACACTTGTGCGGGAGGTTTCTTTGGGGCTACCCTGGTCTCGGGCTCCAGGTGGGTGGGGGGATAAGCCCCCGTCCAGGGAGCCCCTGCCAGCCAGCCGGTCCCAACCCGGGACGAGACTAAGAGATTTTTTGGCTGTCAAAAATAAAGTTTAGCTTGTACTGCTCAGATGTTCATTTTTGTATCATAATTGAAATGTTTTCCTCTTTGTTAGATTTTATTTTCTGAAGTAAACACCTAAAAGAGAGTGAAGTACACATATCCAAAGTATTAGATACATATAATATTTGTGCAGTTTTTCAAAAGTTTTTGAATCAATTTAGGATACTATTTGATTAAAAATGTGAAGACTCAAGCATTATTGAGGTTCAATAAGTTTTGGGAAACCGAAAGGTCAACCACATTGGAAAGTTCTAAAGCCTATTTTCTACTTACTATCAATTGCTGGGAAATTTTACACTGAATTGACTTGATATTTTTGTTCATAAATTTTATATGTCTATAAGCAGAGAACGTATTCCTTTTTGTGTACTTGTTTATTATGTAGCTTCAAATATGTGGATGCCAAATATGTGGACTACATTCTAGCAAAGAAATGTCCCAGTGTGTAATATCCATGATGTAGGCATTGTCAAAACAAATGCCCCTGGACTCAATGCCGAATGTGTTAACTGATTTTACCATTTCATTTGTTAAAATGTTAGATGGGAGGTAGGTTTTAGGTATAGCTAGTAGGCAGGTATTAGACTGTATTTTACTGTCTAGAACTAGACTACATTTTGTGTACAGTCTTTATTTCTATGTAGTTTCCCTCACTGTCACATTTGGTTAACATTCTGGGGCTTATTAATATTCTTTCGTGGTCTCCAGGTCTTCCCCATTCTTCCATGCTCTCCTCGAGTTGGCCCATGTGTACATTGAAGAGCCCAGTGCAGTAGCGTCCGTCTGTAACTGGAGCATCTCAAGAGGCAGAGGTTAGAGGATCACTGCAAGCCAGAAACTGAGTGCATGAGACCAGCTCTCAAAAACAAAATAGACGAGAGTTTTTACTGTTCTTTGTTTGCTTCAAAGGCATCACAGATCCATGCTTCTCTTGTTTTCACAGTGAATCATGTGTGCGAGAACTGGTGTCGGAACATAATTTAAAAATTAAAGGTATATTTCCTTATATCAAAACATTTATGAACATAAACATTGACATCACTGCAAGAAAGCTGCTGTCCTTAGTTCCAAAATCCTTCTTTTGACAGATAATCCATCTGTTTACGAATCATTTTATTATATGTGACATGACCCAAAATGCATAGCTCAATTTCAATAATATTGCAAAGTTAAAAGGAAAACTTTCAAAGTTTAGGACTCGGGGTACTGACTTGACAAATTATGCAAATGGGAAATCTGTCATTTAAAAATCAATCATTATTATTACTCTTGATATTATGTAGGCTAAGGACAGCACAGAATTGTTTTCATTAAGACTCTATTTTATACTAGATACACTTGCAAGTTTCCGAGCTGTCAGTTTCTTCATTGAGGTCATTTGATAGTAGTGAATTTAAAAGCCTGGTTGGAAAGCATATGTGATCTCCACATTTACTTGAACTACTGCTGAGTCAGATTTACTAAGTCATCCATCATGAATTTATTCAATTTTTGGTCAAGCAAAGCACATGTGATTAATGATTTGTGTATGCCATTCACATATCCTTTCATTAGTCATTGTATAGGACACATCTGAAAATGTAGAGTCTGACACATCCTCTTCCAGGCCTCACTGAGGGAGACAGAGTTACTCACTGCGTCCATCTTCAGGAAACCCAACTCTCCTAAGCTCATAATACCATGTATCTGGTAAATGAGAGGCCAGAAATTATCATCAGAAGTGATAATGTAATCAGAAAACAGGATGTAAAATTATGATTATGTTACATATGATATAAAATAATATACATGTATTTTACTAATAGTAATATATTATATTTTATATTGTATATCATGATTACATAACATATTATATATCATAGTACCATATGCAATATATACTATTCAATGTAAATATTATTAATATATTGTATATCATAAGTACATCATCTTACTTTATATAGAGATAGATAACGCTTACTCATTTTCTGAAAATGTCATGGAAACAACTTCCAAGATGCAATTAAGAACAGTAAAAATGATGTTTTACAGTATATGACAAGAATACCCTGAATGATATTTACCTTCATAATAAATTCTCTTGGAAAAGTGTGCAGTTTACTCATAATAAATGTGCTGTAATCAAATGAAATATTAAAAAACTGGTTTTAGGGGCTGGGGATATAGCCTAGTGGCAAGAGTGCCTGCCTCGGATACACGAGGCCCTAGGTTCGATTCCCCAGCACCACATATACAGAAAACGGCCAGAAGCGGCGCTGTGGCTCAGGTGGCAGAGTGCTAGCCTTGAGCGGGAAGAAGCCAGGGACAGTGCTCAGGCCCTGAGTCCAAGGCCCAGGACTGGCCAAAAAAAAAAAAAAAAAAAACTGGTTTTAAGAAGAAAATATTTGTACACATTGCTGGCCACTTTAATACAGAAATAAGCCATAGAGATTCACAGAGGATTTGTGATACTACCTTATATCCTTACATTCTCAAATTGCTTTTGCATAAGAAAGTACTTGTGTGGGAAAAAGGTCTTGTGAACATAGAAACCTAAGAAAGAAGCAAAATATATTTTGATGTAAGCTTGTTGCTTTAAAATGATTAATGAACATGGCAGGACTACAGTTACAAATTTATAATACATGTGGTAACTGTTGAAGATATGACATTTCACACACACAAACAGCTCAAAATTTTCTATTTTTCAATTATTGACACTAAGTACATGATGCTTGTTTAGGTGTATTGATCTCCAAATAAGTTTTGATAATAAACATTAGTAATTATGAAACAGGGCAGTTTAGCCAGTTCTTTTCTCCTTCTCTTTTCTTTTGTCTGTTGGAGGGCTTGAACTCAGGGCCTGCGTGCTGTCTGTGAGCTTTGCTGCTCAGGGATAGCTGTCTACCACTTGAGCCACAGCACCACTTCTGGTTTTCTGGTGGTTAATTGGGCATAAGAGCCAATTTCCTGCCCAGGCTGCCTTCAAACCACGATCTTCAGATCTCAGCCTCCTGAGTAGCTGGGATTACTGATGTGAACCATTGGTGGCCACTAGTAATTTTTTTTTAATTGTCAAGATGATGTACACAGGGATTACAGTTACATGCTTAAGGCAGTGAAAACATATACATTTCTTGTCATCTCTGTTATCCCCTTCCTCATTTTTCTCCCTCCTTCCTTCCCCTGGTCCCTCAACCCATCCCCTTGACTTTCTTCATTATTTTTCAAAAGCTAACAATAAAAACCTTATCCTTAATCTACATTGTCTTTAGTCTACAATGCTTATATCCTCTATGGTTAATAATTGTAAAATAGTTCCTTCCAGGTCGGGTGATACATACATATACATCTCTTTTGCTTCGTGTAATCTGCTCCTTCTTTTTCTCTAATTTCCCCCCATCCCTGCTGCCCTTGAGCTGCTTGGTTTGCTCTCCTCAGTGCCCATTGCAGCTGTTGGGCCCTTTCTACTGTACCCCACGCCCCGAGTTTGCATTAATTCTGTGCCCTCCTCCAGGTTCTTTCAGATGTGTACCTGTGTATACCTTGTGTGAGGTACATAGGGCCCTTTAGTTTCTCTAAGATTGATTACAAAGAAGTCTTTTGCTTCCTCACCTTTGGTGTTCTTTACAGCCTGGATATTAAATTATGTACATATGATTTTATGTAGCCACTAGTAATTTCTTATTCTGAAATAAAAACAATGTTTTCAAGTAACAGTCTCAAGAAAGACATATTTTTAAATATATGAAGTAAATGATATCCATGTGTTTTAAATTCCCCAATGATTCAACTTAAGTTGAAATACCATCTTGGATATACAAAAAACAAACAAACAAAACTCAGTAGATTCACCAGCTAGCTACTGCTATGGTGTAAGGTAACTCCTGAATAATATATTATCTACTGTGACTCTTTGAGACTCTATAGAAAAATATTCATCTACATTGTGCCCTAAGAATGTTGAAAATATATGCAAAATTTAGAAACATCTACAGTGTTTTTCATGCATTCATGCATTGTATTTGGTATACTCATAAGATACACAATTCCATTTACAATTATGTTCATACCTGTTCGTGCTCAGCATTGTGAAATTCTCATGATCTTTCTCATTCTTTTTTTTTAGAGTTTTTAAATTGCTACAATAAAGGTGATGTAAAGAGGGGTTACTGTTTCAAAAGTCAGGTAGTCTGTACATTTCTTTTGGACAATGTAATCCCTTCTCTTGGTCTCTCCCAGTTTTTCCTCCCATCCCACCCACAAGTTGTACAGTTCATTTTCCACATCATTTAGCTAGGACAGTTATCTTTTGCCCCCTTTTAAATTCTCCTCTCTGGGCATGTTGCAGGTGTAAGTCATCTTGTTCATACACGTTTTTAACTCTTGTTCAATTCAGAAATGGCTGGATGTTTTCCAAAGGATAACTTAATTTAGAATTTAAAATAGAAAAGCAGGAAATGACTGTGCTAAGAGTCAGCTGTGAATAACACAGATAAGAGACAGCCGTGGTGTTTTGGGGAGCCACTGAGCAGTCTGAGCAGTAGAGAACACGGAGAGGCCCGGAGCCAAGTCACCACACGGAGGAGAGTGCCACACCCGCCTTAGGCCTTGCACACCTTTTCTCCAGTGAAGTGTGAGTCCCGGGTCTGAAGGCCTTCCTAAGAATGGGAATTTGAAGCCCAGATGTCCCATTGAGGACCTGCTCACACAACCCTGAAAGTCTGGAGTTGTACTGACTTCGTGGAGACAACACAAGCCATGCCTGTGACCTTCATTGCTCAGGTAGTCTCCTAAAAGTAAGAGTGATGCAAGTAGGTCAACTGTATTTTTTCCACATATGTCTAGTCTAACCCACTGCATTTTTTTTTTTTTTGGCCAGTCCTGGGCCTTGAACTCAGGGCCTGAGCACTGTCCCTGGCTTCTTTTTGCTCAAGGCTAGCACTCTGCCACTTGAGCCACAGCGCCACTTCTGGCCATTTTCTGTCTATGTGGTGCTGAAGAATCTTACCCAGGGCCTCATGTATACGAGGCAAGCACTCTTGCCACTAGGCCATATTCCCAGCCCAACCCACTGCATTTTGACAACTGTAGAGAGTAAGGAGAGGAGCGCTGTAAGGAAGCTGAAGTTTGAGCTCCAGGAAAGAGCAGAGCACAGGAACAGAGCCTGGGGAGGCTGGAGATAGTCACAGATGACTGGTGTGGAGTACAGTGATTCCGCGGAAGGAGACGCACTGAGCAATGCAAAGCCTGCAGAGTCATTTCCATGCAGACTTGCCTTGGCCACATCCAACTCAGAGCCTCGTGGGCCACTGGCCTTGATCTCTGATCAGGGGTTGGAAAACCCATCTTCCAAAGAAAAATCCAAGCCTCCCCCTGTTAACACCATCGGGGTGAAGGGTGGATGCCTTGAATCTTTCCCATTAAAACAAACAAACAAAAAAAAGTACCGCCTGACACTTCCAACACAATGAATAAGACTAGTGTGTTAACACTACATCCAATATGTGCTTTCCTTTGTAACGTCCTAGAAGTCTATTGACACAGTTTAGAAAGACTATGTTCCTTATGCTCAGAATTATAACGTGTGTGAGTGTGTGTGTGTGTGTGTGCGCGCGTGTGTGTGTGCCAGTACTCGGGTCTGAACTCAGGACCTGGGCACTGACCTTCAGCTATTTTGCTCAAGTCAGGTGCTCGAGCACTTGACCCACAGATCCACATCTCTCTTTGGGGCCCTTTATTGGGCATACATCTCGCAGCCCCTGCTGCCCAGGCCCCCTTTGAACTGCGGTCCTCCCAGCCTCCGCAGGTGCTGTAGTGGCAAGCACAGGCCAGCGGCATCTGCTCCAAACTGTAACTCTTACAGACCCTAACCGACAGTGGACTCCATCCCACGAGCCACTAAGGAACAAGCATTACAACTTCCTTGGAATTTCAGAGGCAGAGGATAATCACTCGCCTGCTCCCTGGCCAGGCACAACTCCGCACAGCACCCCAGATCCCCTCCCCTGACCCCCCAGGCCCGCCCTCACCAGCCTCTGGTAACCAGTACTGACTCTGAAATCTGTGAATTTATGTCTTCACCGAAGACTCCACATCTGGGTATTAGAGTGCTTTCATTTAATGATTATCTGATTGAAACACCTTCAACAAACAAACAAACAAACAAACAAAGCAGAAGTCAGGTGCCAGGGGCTCACACCCTTAACACTACCTGCTCATGAGGCTGAGGTCTGAAGGTCACAGTTCAAAGCCAGCAAAGGGCAGAAGGTCCGTGAGACTCTGATCTCCAACTAACCAGCAAAAAGCCAGTGTGGATCTGTGACTCACTTGGTGGGCAGCCTTGTTTAATGTAATGTATGTAATGTCAAATGTAATGTAACCTGAATAAGCCAAAAAGCAGCCAGCGGGCCCTGAGTTCAAGTCTCAGTATAGGCACATACAAATACAGGTTATTTTCTCTGTTCATGTGCTGACCATGAAGAGGAAAAATCGAACGTTTCAGAATTTTTCACTTCCCAAGACCTTGATTTTCCCAAAATTCATTTCAATATGTACAAATATTTCTGTGAGAATTTCTATATATTTCTATCAACATGATTAAAAAAAAAAATCAGCCTGTGGCTACTGAGAAAGGTGCTTCACCCTGAGGGAGAGTCCATTTAATGATGGCAAGAATAGGACAGTGCTGAGCAAGCATTTAGGAAACTCTGTGAGTAAAACATATTGGAGGAATGAGTATATAAAATGTGTGGAATCATTTGCTTCAGTTCTCAGAAATCTGTGGAATAATTGCAGAACTCACAGAAGAAAGGAAAGCATTAAAGCCCATAGGTCGATAACATAGAATATGCATGCGTGTGTACATACATGTGCCTATATTACACATTGTATCAGTGCGCATATACACATGCACCTCTTCTATCACGTATGCTGCAAGCAGTTCACCTGTTCTTGTTTGAAGAGTGGCAAAGATGGCTTGGAAAACACCGATACTCAACTCTGGTGATTACGAAGTCCGCGCGCGTGGCAGTCACCAGGCGACCGTGGAGTTTTCCAAGGCCTTCGCGTTTCTCCGCTGCCCGGGCTACAGCACTAGCCAGGCTGCCGGTGCTCAGCTGAGCTGCCCACTTTCACAGTGAGAGATCTTCCTCTTGTTCCTGGGTGTAAACTAGACAACAGGAGGGATACAGAGAGCGTGGGTTTAACTTCCGAGGTGAAATAAACCCTAAGCTCTAGCTTACACTTGGCCTTAGGCTGTCAGGCTAACACTAATAAAATTTAGATTATTCAAGAGAAGACACTGGAAGTCTAAAATTTATTTTATGGTATTTCGTCCCCCCCCCGCCCCTTTCTCTATCACTCTCTCTCTTACCATGGACAGTTTCTACCACTCGAGCTCTGCCCCAGCCCTCTTCATCCCTAGTATTCCCTTAGGTAGAGCCTCATCTTTTGCTGGGACAGGCTTCAGTTCCCACCTGTGGCCTCAGGCATGGCTGGGACCACCACTGCGGGCCACCGAACCCAGCTCATTCGTTGAGATGAAATCTCGCTAACTTGTTGCACAGGCCGGGTTGGAATTATGATTTTCCTGATCACACTGTCTCCAGAAAGGATCGACTGAGCTACTGTGCCCCATAAGCTGTTCAGTTTTTTTTTTTGTTTTTTTTTTGGCCAGTCCTGGGCCTTGGACTCAGGGCCTGAGCACTGTCCCTGGCTTCTTCCCGCTCAAGGCTAGCACTCTGCCACTTGAGCCACAGCGCCGCTTCTGGCCGTTTGTTCAGTTTTTTTTTTAATTAATATCATAACTTTAAATTTTTTCTTTGCTTTCCTTTACTGGAATGTCTGAATTCCTCTCCAATAAGTTTTTTTTTAAATTTAATTGTGTTGTCAAAGTGATACACAGAGGCGTTACAGTTACACATATAAGGTAGTGAGTACATGTCTTGTCATACTTGTTACCCCTTCCCTCATTTTCCCCCCAGTCTCCCTCCCCCCAACACTCCCCCTGAGTTGTACAGTTAATTTCTAACATATTGTCTTGTGGATATCCCTGTTGAGTTCATGCTTTATCCTTTGTATCACCATCTTGGTGTTCTGCTTCCCTCCCTTAATTCAGATAAACAGATATACAATACCCAGGGTACCAAAATCAAATACGGTGACAACAGGGGCTAAACCATAGGAAAGAATAACGAAAGAAAAAAGAAATAATTTCACATAGTGCATTAAAACAACAACAACAACAGAGCAGAACCTCTTGTTTCCACATCTTTTCTCTTAGCATCATCTTATATGAGCATATTACATAGCTATTGAGCTACTGTGATCCTCGGAATGTAACTTGTATTGATTTATACATTTTATGATCTACTTGGGGTTGACTTTAGGGCTTTGGGCTCTTACTGGACTTTTTCACACTCAGATGGTGCTCACCTGATCCCTGCCTCCATTTCTGCCTTTTCAATGGTTAATTGGGGATAAAAGCCTTCAAAACTTCGCTGTTCCTACTGCACAGGGATTCATAGATCTCGACTCCTGAGATTTTAGATTAGAGATGTGAGTCAGAGCACATGGCTTATTTTGTCTTATTAGGTTCGTAATTGTTCCCTTACTAAATTTAGTTAATTATTTACGGCTAATAAATAAGAAAGTCTGCACATGTGTCCTGACACAAAATTAGCAATGTGACTTTGGCTTTCTTACTGAGTTAACTGGCCTAGAATATAAATCATATAGATGGTGTACGTGTGTGTGTGCACACATGGACATCTGAGGAAGAAATCTCTCAAGTTTCTCTTCCCATTCATGGAAACTTCACACTCAGCAGTATTTTCTTCAGCAGAAACGTAGCTTAAGAAATGCAGCTTGCTTATTGTCCCACCTTGCAAAGGTGCACTGCCAAGTATCGAGCTTCCTTCTTGTGTGTGTGGAGAAGAGTGTAAAGGTGAGAGTTTGCAGGAATGCGGGCGTTGTGAGCCTCGGGCTCTGAGCCTCCCTACGTGGGGAAAGATGGCCTGCTCCACGGCACAAAGTTTTTATGGCTCCAACTTCTTAATAGATACTTTCATTGTCATGAATATTTTACAATGTCAGAGTGCCAATGTCATCTATATTACTATTTCTTTGACATAGCACCTGCCATCCTCTGCTACTTCTGGCTTCTTTGTAAAATGCCTAATGAAATATTCATTCCATCTCACATTTTAGAAAAGATCACAGTGGGTAACCTGAACATAACGTACATTGAGTTTTATAAAGTTTCGGTTGTACTCTGAGGATCTCCAATTAATTGTGAGATAGGTCTGAGTAGGGCAGGGATCTGGGCCTCCGTGAGTCCATCCAGAGTCTCCGGACTGAGATGATTCTTGGCACGCAGCCCCTCTGGGAGGCAGGAAGGTCCACCCACGGCAGCATGGAGGGCGGGCCGGAACATGTCAGGTATGACTTCAAACTGTGTCCTAGGCACATGTATCGGGACGGATTTGACTGATTAATCACTTGCTTCCAGTATCCATTTCTCCTTGGAAAATGAGAATTTCTACATGCTCTTTGCAGGGTGTGTGTGTGTGTGTGTGTGTGTGTGTGTGTGTGTGTGTCTACATTTATGTTTCCAAATAACAAGTATTAATCTCCTATTTTCTACGCACCTTTTCAAGAGTTTGGAATGCATCCCACAGAAGCACTGCCTTTATGCTTACACTACTATGAATGAACTAGACAATAAATACACTCTGGAATATGAAACCTGATGCCTGCTAATGATAAGTGCTTTGCACAATAATAGTCAAGCTGACAAGACAGGCTGTCAGAAGATTATTTAGACCAAGTACTCAGTAAATAAGCCAAAAGAGGCTGGGTTGCTCAAGCTACTACTTAAAAAGTAAGAGCTGGCTGGGCACAGCGGGCTCATGCCATTCATCCAAGCTTCTCAGAGGATTGCATATCATGGACCAAGAGCAAGACTCCATTTTGACCAGCAAAGCAGACTGGTGTGGTGTGAGCCTGTAATCTCTAGAAGGCAGAGGCAGATGTAAGGGGACAGTCTGAGGCCAGCCCAGGGGGAACAGTGTGAGACCATAGGCAAAACCCAACTACCCTAAAGTGGGCTGGGATATGCCTCTAGTGTTCAAGAGAGCACCTACCCAGAAATTACAAAACCTTGGGTCCAAGCTGGAGCACTGCCTAAATAGAACACAAAACAAAGCTGTTAGTGACTACTTTTAGGAATGATGACCATCAGAAAAATACTAGAAAGTCAGCTTTATTCCTTCTTAAATTTATTTTAATGGTAGACATAAAACCACAAAACTAAATAGTAATTGGAAGATATTTTGCAGTATTTAAGGATGGTTAAACACATTCTACCTCTATGCTTTTAGGTTTATTATCATCTTCATGTAGTTATACAAAGAGTGTCAATTCAACATGTTCATTGATGAGTCCAATCCATCTTGACCCCGGTCACCCCTTCCATCATTCTCCAAGTCCCTCCCAACACCCCCAGCCCCACAAGTGAGCTGGTTCCACGTTCACCTGTGTACACCGAGTGCTAGGAATGCATCCTCCCTCTCTTCCTCGCTCCATTCCTCCACCCTCGGCCCCCCTCACCACTCCCTTCCACAGTAAACATGTTTCAGCTTCTTGGGGTTAATTTCTTTCTTTCTTTCTGTTTTGCCAGTCCCGGGCCTTGGACTCAGGGCCTGAGCACTGTCCCCGGCTTCTTTTTGCTCAAGGCTAGCACTCTACCACGTGAGCCACAGCGCCACTTCTGGCTTTTTCTGTGTATGTGGTGCTGGGGAATCGAACCCAGGGCTTCATGCACGCTAGGCGAGCGCTCCACCACCAAGCCACACTGCCAGGCCGGGATTGGTTCAGTTAAGGCCGGAGCTGTCAGAATCATTCCCAGCTCACTCTGCTGGGTGTGGCGGCGTTGCTGTCAGCACAGTGCTGGACAGAGGGATGGACGGAGGGAGTGCAGCTCCCCATAGCTACGTGTGACCAGGGGCCCTGGCTCAACTACCCCCCCCACCCACCCCCGCCCCACGGCCTCCTAGAAAGCATGCGAGACTTGAACTGACTTGCTCTAATGATCTCCTTGCCTTTTCATTCAATTCATTAATGCTTAATGTTTCTTAACCCAACTTTAAGGAGCATTAAATAATCATGAGGGCTAATGAGGGCAAAGTTTCTTCTCAAAGTCATTCTAACACCACTGCCCAGCCGCCTTCCTAACCGGTGACCTGTACTTTCCATTATCCACACATACAGTGAATTCATAGAGAATTACAAAACATACACGGTTATTATTTAAATCAAGATATAAAATAAAGAGATTCATCTACTGTTGCATAAAGTTGTTCAAAAATAGACTGGAAGATGATCAGATTTATAATTTGGCCATGAAATGCAAATAGGTATAATATTTGGTATACATGAATGAATATTCATTTAAGGAAATATTGAAATTTTTAAAAATGAAACAAATGGCATTACTTGCGTTAAATTTGGTTGTACACAATTTGCAGCAATTTTTTTTCCAGGCTAACACCATAAATGCATAGTCTCAGAAAAGAAATAGTGGTATCTGAAGGAGCAGATCCAATATCCAAGAAGGAACAGGAAGTATGAATAAAAATGAAAATCCATCACACGAGGAAAAACGGGCCTTGGATGTTCATAAATACATATATGATTATATTTAATGTGCACATACTTATATATGTATTACATATATATTGCATATATATTGCACACAATATATATACATATGTATATGTATATTTACATATATATATATATATATATATATATATATATATCCTAGGTAGGAAATTCTGTGAGCTCATATCTCTAATGAACCACCAAAAAACCAGAAGTGGAGCCGTGGATCACATGGTACAGCAATTGCCTTGCATAAAAAACCTCAAGGACAATGCCCAGGCCCTGAGTTGAAGCCCCAGTACCCACCTCCACACACAGGTACACACAGGCGCACACACGTTCCAACAGCTGCCTGTCGACCTTTCCCATTCCCATGGTGGAGTCGTTCCTCTGGGCAGGGGGCGGGGATGCACACTTGAAAGTGGAGCCCAGGTGCTGGGAACAGCCCCTGCAGGCAGGGAACGTGGGAGTGGCCTCTGCTCCCTGCCAAGGAGAGGCTGGGCTCCGGGACAACCCAGGACCATGCTGGGAGGACCTAAACAAGAGCATCTCATAGTGGCTCAGCTCAGATCACCAGGGGGGTGGTGTTGGGTAGGTTCAACTTTATTTGTTAATGATATCTGAGTGAAGATAGGAGAAAGACGATGTAAACGCAGATGTGCTTGATGTGTAAAGTCAGAATGAAACTTCACATAATTATATAATCCAGATATCAAGGTCTCTGATCAATAATATCACACCAAGATAGTATACGGGTGGAAAAATTAAGTAAAACCCAATAATGAAAAAGAAGATGATCTAGTTAATGGCAGGGCAGAGCTTTAGAAATAACCAAGTCCTTCTAGGATGACAAAAGCTTTGAAATGCTAGGGAAAACATAGATGGATGTAGTCCAAGAACACCCCCCTCCCCCCCATCACTTAAGACAGCAAAGCATTGTCCCAGCGAGGCGTTTACTTCTGCTGAGGTGCTACTGCCAAGCAGGAAGGCCTTCCCTTTCACCTGAAACACAGCAGGCCCCGCCCCACTGCTCCGATTGGCCAGCTCAGATTCACAATCTGCTCCTGATTGGCTAGTGTGAAGACGGTGGAACTCATTTACATAAAGTCATCCTAGAAGACTTTGAGACCAGAGCAACAGTCTTAATAACGCAAACCTTCTGCTACGTTCTTGCACAATCTCAGGTGTGTCTTAATGAGGCACACTTAATTACTCTGCTACTTTCTTGCTGATATTGTCAGGATAATCCACTAGCCAAGCCCACTGGGCCAAAGTAGGATCTTTGAAGAAAAAATAATAGCCAGGAGAATGACAGGAAGGACACAATCTACTTCGATAGAAGCGACAGCTGTCCTCACACACAACGCCGGAGCTCTACACATGCACAGGTAGGAAGCCGACTGGTTCCCAACTCTCAGGCTCGTTTTCCTTCGGTTCTGAGCAGGACTTTTACAACCCTTCCCAGGCTGTAATGCCTGCTTTTTCTTGTCTGTTCTCTCTTGCTTAGCAACTTGCCTCCAGAAACCTGCACCATGGCTCACACCTGTAATCCTAGCTACTCAGGAGGCTGAGATTTGGTCACCATGGTGGCAAGCCTGTCCACACCAAAAAAAATCAACAAGACCCCCATCTCCAATTAACCACCAGAAAGCCAAAGTGGACTTCTGACTCAAGAGTTGGAGCCCCAGCCATGAGCAAGCACCCCAAGCCGAGAGCATAAGGGCTTGAGTTTAAGTCCTGCTGCTGAAAAACCAAACCAACACACACAAAAAGGACCAAACCAAAGACCACCGCCACAATACTAACAATACAAAGAGTCTTTGCTATTTACATACTTTTGAGTATAATTCGACTCAATGTACTGCATGGGGTCCTGTTAATTATTTTTTCACCTTCTTGGTTTATTAAGATGTGTTTGTGATGGTACTTGGCTTCAGCTCAGTGCTCGTTCTCTCGCGTGGCTTTCTGCTCAAGGCCGCTGCGCTCCCGCCAGAGCCACATCTCCACTGAAGGATTTGTGCTGCTTAATTGGAGATAAGTCTCCCAGATTTGTCTGTGTGGGATGTCTGGGGGGGCTTGGTTGTCACACAGTCAGTTCAGCTTAAAGTCCCTGATTTATTCCAAAAGAGTAAGTGCACATCTGCATAGTAGATTTCATGCAAACTTTATCATCATATTAAATAATGTGACTTGAGACCAGTTTCTTGTCTTTGAACTTGGCAACTGTGCCAAAATGAAAGCGAGCCTAATACAGGGCAGGGGCGGTGGAGGATCCTGCCATCCCAACACTGTGCAGGGAAGCAGGGCCGTCAAGGGGAGCCTGGCTAGGTAGAAAATCCCTACAAAGCAGAAGCCCAGGAAGCAGCACAAGCCTGTAGTCCTGCTGGTGTAAGGGATGGAGGTGCTCCTGCTTAGAGCACAGCCCAGGCAGAGACAGTTGCTGGGCCTCCATCTCAATCAACACCCAGGTGCGGTAGCGTGTGCCGGCTACCCAGCTACAGCAGAAGCACAGTGCGTGTGCACCCCGGAGCCAGAGACACAGGAAAGCACACACATGAAATGCACAGCCCATTTGTGCCAGGCAGAAAGACCCAGCTTTTAAAATACCCAATGCAAATTGGGACGGGAGGCATGGCCTAAGTCACAGAGCGCCGGCCAAGCAAGTAGCAAGCGTCTGAGTTCAACCTCTAATACTGTCAAGAACAGATGCAAAATATTAGTAAGTGCAAGAAACAACCGTTCCATTCAGTAATTTATCCATTTTGAAAGTACAGAATTATGTTTCTAGAATCTTAATTGCAAATGAAAAAGTCAACAACATGAAAAGTGCTACTTAACAAATACATGTATGCATACTTAAATAATCCAAATGCCTTCTCATAAAATTTTCCCTTTCTAAAATTTAAATACCTCTTGAATTCTAAGGAAATTAACATGTTCTGACACTGACTCTTGATGAGCAGATATTATGATAATTTGGCAAAATTTGAGCACAATTATTCTTGTTGCTATTTCGTATTGTATATATCTCAACACATAATAGTGATATCAATTTGTAAGTTGATTTGAAACTTCACATAACAAAATTTTATAAAATTCCACCACTTTAATAATTATTTCTAAAAGAATATTTCCCCTAGTTTCTCCTGTAAACATTTCCAACTTAACGCTCTCAAGTAGAAACTTGACAGTCTTTAAGTAGAAGTGGTACCAGAAATTTGGAAAGTATGTTTTTGTGTGTATGTAGATATGAAGGTTCATTCATTTATTGTTCTAATAAATTGTCTCTGTTGTTTCTTGGCATTCCTGAGGTTTCAACTCAGGTTTTGTGCTTTATACACAGCTTTCCTACATGAGTAACTTCTCCAGCCATGCTTATTTGGTGTATGGAGGTCTCACACTTTTGCTCAGATGGTAGTCCATACGACTCTTCTCTATAATTAACAAATAATCAGCAAAATTCCAGAAGTAGGAGGACAGTTCAAGTGTGCGAGCATCAACCTTGTGTGACAAAGCTACAGGACAGCACCCAGTCCCGAGTTTAAGTCCTGGTCCCGGCACGGACAAAGACCCCTTCTCCAATATTTAAACTGTAAGTGGTACAATGAGACATCCAAATTAAAGACATAAGAAAATTGCAAGTTTGTCGATGTCAACATAAAATCTCAATGTGTTGAGAATGTCTCAATATTGACTTCGCTACGAAGGCACAGAATTTGAGATAAACGCTGACCTAGGCCCCAGCGATGGCAAGTGGTTTCGCTAATGGGGAGCGACTGGACCTCTTTCCATGGGATTATTCCCGCATCGGCCTCAATGGAGGGACGGTGGTGAGGATGCGGACTCTTGCTTGCGTGAAGCTTCTGAGGAATTTGCGGGATCTCCTTATTCCGCACTCTTTGGTTCTTTCTGTGGTGTTCAGCTGGCGCGATGGCTGCTCCCGCCAGGGGTGAAGCATGGAGTTCTCCAGATTGAAGTCGGGTCGACTCCTTGCACAGGTGTCATTACCCTGTCGGTTTAATTCAGTCGCGAGTGGAGACGGCCTGGAAACCTGCTGTAGGGATTTGGGGAACATTTGCAGGCGCCAGTTTGGGGGGGGGGGGGTCACCTCAGAAGCCTCACCCCAGCCCGGGATGGGTCTGGGTTTGGGATGCGTGGGGCTGGCCGCGCTTGTCACTGGTTTCTTCCTGCGGGTGCCACGCGTGTCACCCGTGGGGTGGGGTCTCCGGGGGAGCTCCTCTCCCTCCCCGCGGTCAGCTCGGTCCCTGCCGGCAGAGTCACCCGTGGGGTGGGGTCTCCGGGGCGCCTCTCCCTCCCCTCCCCGGGGTCAGCTTGGTCCCTGCCGGCAGAGTCACCCGTGGGGTGGGGTCTCCGGGGCGCGCCTCTCCCTCCCCGGGGGTCAGCTTGGTCCCTGCCGGCAGAGTCACCCGTGGGGTGGGGTCTCCGGGGCGCGCCTCTCCCTCCCCGGGGGTCAGCTTGGTCCCTGCAGGCAGAGTCACCCGTGGGGTGGGGTCTCCGGGGCGCGCCTCTCCCTCCCCGGGGGTCAGCTTGGTCCCTGCAGGCAGAGTCACCCGTGGGGTGGGGTCTCCGGGGCGCGCCTCTCCCTCCCCTCCCCGGGGTCAGCTTGGTCCCTGCCGGCAGAGTCACCCGTGGGGTGGGGTCTCCGGGGCGCGCCTCTCCCTCCCCGGGGGTCAGCTTGGTCCCTGCAGGCAGAGTCACCCGTGGGGTGGGGTCTCCGGGGGAGCTCCTCTCCCTCCCCGCGGTCAGCTCGGTCCCTGCCGGCAGAGTCGCCCGTGGGGTGGGGTCTCCGGGGCGCGCCTCTCCCTCCCCGGGGGTCAGCTTGGTCCCTGCCGGCAGAGTCACCCGTGGGGTGGGGTCTCCGGGGCTCGCCTCTCCCTCCCCTCCCGGGGGTCAGCTTGGTCCCTGCAGGCAGAGTCACCCGTGGGGTGGGGTCTCCGGGGGGCGCCTCTCCCTCCTCTCCCTCCCCGGGGTCAGCTTGGTCTCTGCAGGCAGAGTCACCCGTGGGGTGGGGTCTCCGGGGCGCGCCTCTCCCTCCCCTCCCGGGGGTCAGCTTGGTCCCTGCAGGCAGAGTCGCCCGTGGGGTGGGGTCTCCGGGGCGCGCCTCTCCCTCCCCGGGGGTCAGCTTGGTCCCTGCCGGCAGTCACCCGTGGGGTGGGGTCTCCGGGGCTCGCCTCTCCCTCCCCTCCCGGGGGTCAGCTTGGTCCCTGCAGGCAGAGTCACCCGTGGGGTGGGGTCTCCGGGGGGCGCCTCTCCCTCCTCTCCCTCCCCGGGGTCAGCTTGGTCCCTGCAGGCAGAGTCACCCGTGGGGTGGGGTCTCCGGGGCGCGCCTCTCCCTCCCCTCCCGGGGGTCAGCTTGGTCCCTGCAGGCAGAGTCGCCCGTGGGGTGGGGTCTCCGGGGCGCGCCTCTCCCTCCCCGGGGGTCAGCTTGGTCCCTGCCGGCAGTCACCCGTGGGGTGGGGTCTCCGGGGCTCGCCTCTCCCTCCCCTCCCGGGGGTCAGCTTGGTCCCTGCAGGCAGAGTCACCCGTGGGGTGGGGTCTCCGGGGGGCGCCTCTCCCTCCTCTCCCTCCCCGGGGTCAGCTTGGTCCCTGCAGGCAGAGTCACCCGTGGGGTGGGGTCTCCGGGACGCGCCTCTCCCTTGGCGCTGGGGAACGGCTCCCCCACACCCCCGCCCCCCGCCCTCCGGCCGGCAGCCCCAGGGCAGCGGAGGGAGCCCCAGCATTCATGTTCCATGGATCCAGGCGCGGATTCCGGGCGCCTCCCGCGGAGCCGGGCTCAGCTCCGCGGGGCTCGGCGGAGGGGCGGCTGCGGGGTGCACATGGGTGACCTAGAAACCCTTCGGGAAGCTTGGGGGGCCGCTGTCGTGGGGGTGCCCCGCCCCCCAGGCCCCTCAGAAGCCTCCCGCCCGGCCCGGCCTGCTCCCCACGCCTTCCTGGCGCCGCGCGCACGGAGCCCCCCGCGGGCCACCCCGCACCCCCGCGCACCCCCGCGCGACCCCGGCCCCGCCCGCCTCCTCCTGGCCGCCAGCCCCGTGTGTCACCGAGGCCGAGGCCACGCGAGGCAGCCACGGGATGTGTTCATGGGGAGGAGCGAAGCCCAGGGCGAAGCAGCCTCGGGAGCAGCCGGGGTGCGCGGGGCGGGCGGGGTGTGCGGGGCAGGCGGGGTGGGCCGTCGGGCCTCGGGGAGCAGGCGGGGTGGGCCGTCGGGCCTCGGGGAACGGGCGGGGTGGGCCGTCGGCCTCGGGGAGCAGGCGGGGTGGGCCGTCGGGCCTCGGGGAGCGGGCGGGGTGGGCCGTCGGGCCTCGGGGAACGGGCGGGGTGGGCCGTCGGCCTCGGGGAGCAGGCGGGGTGGGCCGTCGGGCCTCGGGGAGCGGGCGGGGTGGGCCGTCGGCCTTGGGGAGCAGGCGGGGTGGGCCATCGGCCTCGGGGGCCCGGGGCGGGGCAGGCCGTCGGGCCTCGGGGAGCGGGCGGGGTGGGCCGTCGGGCCTCGGGGAGCGGGCGGGGTGGGCCGTCGGGCCTCGGGGAGCGGGCGGGGTGGGCCGTCGGGCCTCGGGGAGCAGGCGGGGTGGGCCGTCGGGCCTCGGGGAGCGGGGAGCAGGCGGGGTGGGCCGTCGGCCTCGGGGAGCAGGCGGGGTGGGCAGTCGGCCTCGGGGCGGGCGGGGTGGGCCGTCGGCCTCGGGGAGCGGGCGGGGTGGGCCGTCGGCCTCGGGGGCCCGGGGCGGGGTGGGCCGTCGGGCCTCGGGGAGCGGGGAGCAGGCGGGGTGGGCCGTCGGGCCTCGGGGAGCAGGCGGGGTGGGCCGTCGGCCTCGGGGCGGGCGGGGTGGACCGTCGGCCTCGGGGAGCGGGCGGGGTGGGCCGTCGGGCCTCGGGGGCCCGGGGCGGGCGGGGTGGGCCGTCGGCCTCGGGGAGCAGGCGGGGTGGGCCGTCGGGCCTCGGGGAGCGGGCGGGGTGGGCCGTCGGGCCTCGGGGAGCGGGCGGGGTGGGCCGTCGGCCTCTGGGCCCGGGGCGGGGTGGGCCGTCGGGCCTCGGGGAGGAACCTTGGTCAGCACACAGGGGCCGAGGCGCGAGTCCCAGCGCGGGTTGCGCAAGGAAGAGGAGCCTTTCTGCGAGGCAAGGGCGGGAGGGGGGCAGAGACCCCGAGGACGAGGCTTCCTGCTCCAAAGCCCAGAGCTGAGTCCGCGAGCACCAGGTCACTGAAGCAGCAGCCAGGCGCCCTGGACTCCAGATGACGGACGCGGGCAAGGCGGCCCTGACCCCTGTCCATCTCCCGAGGTGTCTACCCGTAGCATCTGTCCGTCCGTCTGTCTGTCACCCTACCTGTCTCTCGTCTATCTATCTATGGTTCTGGTCCTGAGGCTTGCACTCCGGGCCTCAAACTCTACATTGTCTCTTTTGATGAAAGCGGGTGCTCTACCCACGGAGCCCCAGCTCCACGTTCGGGTTTTTGTAATAATCTGGGCTACAGAAGTCAGAAGGCCAGCATCAGTTTCTCTCGTTTCCACTGGCCACTGTTTTGGTCATCAGATCACCTTGTTAAGACTTCGAATCCTCCACTGACTCTCATTTGAACACCGCAAAGAGCCACACTATTTAAGATGAGCCATCTTCCATTACAACACCTAGGATTGGAAACATGTGCAACACATCTTTTCATCTGCGAGAGTGGGTAGTGCTCTGTCTGTCACACCACACCATTCCCACTGCTGCCCAGCTCTAGCAAGAAATAAGGCTTAGAGGATGAAAGCCGTCCACACAACCTGGGGCTTAAAAGGTCTGCAGGGCTGGAGCTCTCCCTAGTAGTGTCAGAACTTGCAGGAGCTTCGCAGAGGTTCTAGAGTCAGGAAAAGGGGCCGGAGACAGATTAGAGGAGAGAAGCCATGGGGAGGCTCCCTAAGAACTGACCTAAAAGGCTGTGTTGCGTTCCACAATCATGGCGCCCATAGACTGAGCACAAGGAAGCCAGGAGGCTGAATGAAGGATCTTGACAAATCTCGAGATATGGGTGTTTAATTTGAATGTGGCTTGATTTTCTTTTCTGGTATGAACTGCATGATTTTGCTTTTATACACATAGCTTGAGAACAACCTACAGACAAGGAATGCAAAAAGACATTGATTTAACTTGAGGAAAACCTTTGTTGTTACTGGTAAATTGTCTGATGGTGAATCAAAGGAGCAAAAAACACACAAAAAAAACCACCTTACATTTCACAATAGGTAGGGGTTTGCAATGTCACTTCCACACCAGTTTGCAAATGACTTTGCATCAAGCTTTAGAAACAGTGGTAAGTCTGTGGGGACTGTTCCATGGGAAAAAAACCCTAAAAGGAATCATGGTTACAGTCAATTGAATGGTCCACAGATGGACAGTGGGAAGGGAGGGAGGGCTTTCTCTTTGTTATGGTATTGCTTTTCCTTTTGAGGGCATATCTAGCTGGCATTTAGTGCTAGAACCCTCCCAATTTATTTCTGGGAGCCTCATTGCTTCTGGGTGGCCGTAAACTTTGATCCTCAGATTTCAGCCTCTTGAATGACTAGGTTCCTGATTGCCATCATGAGCCACCCCTGCTGGTCTAGGTGTTTCCTTAAAGAAAGCATGGCTGGTCTTTGTGGCAGGCGGTCAGAGATTCGCTCAGGAACCAACTATTCGTCAGATGTCATTATTGTCACTGTAAGGCCACGGCAGCCCCCACTCCCAAAGCCCCCACACAAGACAGGTGAATTTTCTCTCTTTAAATAAGGTTGAATTTCATGCACTCTAGACTTGATAATTCCAACCTGGCAGCAGCTAAAGTAAGAATTCCAAAGTGCTTACAAAAAATCTCCTTGTTCATTACTTATCAAAATCCACAATCATGCAAAATGCTGGTGTTTTCAAATGAAACCCTTACCATTTTCCTGCATGACTTACGAATCGTCATCATATAACCTGGTGATAGTCACCACTGAAAGAAGAAACGGGCATTAGCTAGGCCACAGTTGACAAGAACGGCATATTAAGAAGCTAATTGGGAGAATAATATCATTTCTCTACTTTTCATTAAAAATGCAATGCAAACGTACAAAGCAAAGCGGTTTATTGAGCTGACTTCAGTGTGTGAGTAATTTCTGAGTGCCTGCATGTCTGTCAGAGGCTTTACTTCAGTTACGTAAGGGTGCTCTGCCCCAATGCTGGTGTAGACGACACCATCCCTCTTTGGTTATTACACAGCACGGATGAGGATAAGGCGCATGCATCATTTATTTTCTCACCTACTACAGTGCAGTCTGATAGGGAAATTCTCACAGCTTTATGAAACAATGGTGAGCTAACACTGAGGTCATCTCAGCAAATAAATTTGACACAGTGACTACTACTAGCACAATGATCAAGACACACTGACTCATAAACTGACATGCTTTACAACTCCTTAAAGATAATAAAATATGTATAATAAAAAGGTGATCACTGCTGCTGCTGACAGAGAGCGTAACCAACAGATGATGACAGAAACGGCGAGTTCACAAGAACATTTAGAACTGGAAATTTTCAATTGAAAATACTTTTCTGGGCTGGGGATATGGCCTAGTAGCAAGAGTGCCTGCCTCATATACATGAGGCCCTGGGTTCAATTCCCCAGCACCATATATACAGAAAATGGCCAGAAGTGGCGCTGTGGCTCAAGTGTCAGAGTGCTAGCCTTGAGCAAAAAGAAGCCAGGGACAGTGCTCAGGCCCTGAGTCCAAGGCCCAGGACTGGCCAAAAAAAAAAAAAAAAAATACTTTTCTGTCCTTTCCATCCTACGTCATTGAATGATGTATCTTCTCACATGATCATGATTTTAAGAGAAAATTAATCACTAAAATGAGTTAATATGTATATTTGTCAAATTACTCATCCTACATATTTTGTTCTAGGCTCAATCCATGCAGTGTCTCCTTAATAGCACATTTTATATGAAATCTCATGCTAAACAGATCTCCTCCTAATTAAGAACCCAGAGATTTTACCTAGACTAGGTGGATTTTCTATCATTTTACTAAAGAAATAGCAAAAAAATGTAACTTCCATGAAATGAATGTCTTCAGAACCATAAATTAGTAAAGAACTGGGTAAGTATTTGAATAGTGAAGACAATTTTATAAGAGTACATGGTGGTACTGTAAAGATGAAAGTAGGTAGAATTCTAGAACCCTTTACTGGAGTACAGGTGTTCTGTGTTAATATCTCCAAATTTAAATGTGCTTACTACATTTTAAAGAGAGTCTACATATCTTCCACGAGCCAATCTGTATTGTAGACTACTAAGTTATTTAATAAATCACACCCTTCACAACTGCATGCCTTAATTTCTATCAATTCACTTTAATTCTCTTTTGAAAAAATTTATCTGGTAAGTAAAGCTTATTTCCCATTCCAGGCTTTCTCTCCTTGATATCAACTTTTAAAGAGTTATGTTTTTGTTGTTGTTGTTTGGGCTTTTGTTGTGGCTGTTGGTTTTTAGATGATCCTGCTGGGCTTATAGAAAGGGGTTTCCATTCCATGTGTCAGTTTATGAATACAATGCACCTCAATCAGTGCCCATCGCTCCTACCCCCACCCCACCCCCTCCAGAGGTCTGGTTCCATGGTTCCATTTCACATGTGGGCAGTGACTCTTATGACTACTCTCTACCCCTTCCTCTCTCTATTTATCTCCTTCACGCTCCCCTCCAGCTCATCTGTACAAAACACATTCCAGCTGCTGGCATTCATTCTGATGGACTGGAAACTACTTGCTCAAAGGAGTCACACCATGGGAGTCCCAGGTAGTCTGGTAGCCCATCTTGCCATTAACTGGGCCTTCACCAATGGGACACCTCTCTTGCAAGTGAAGAGAACTCAAGGATTTTGGCCAGGTCAAACGATCTTTCATCTCTCCCCTGCCTCCTTGTCTTTTCTTCCTTTTATTTTGAGCTTATGATTTCTTCCTGATAATTCTTCTTGGTTGAGTTTACACAAAATTGAAAGCTGCGGAGGTGAAGGGCTTGGAGAAGTTAAAGCAGTCCCAAAGCTTTATCATGTACGCAGGACGTGCAAGGATGCTCCAGAGCTGGGACGTGCACACAGGATGCACAACGGTGTCCCGGTGCTTTTCCTTGTACCCATGAGAGACGACCATGTCCTGGTGCTGTAACGTGTACACAGGATGACTCTTGGTCTCTTGTGTTGGTAGTGCCATGGGACATCAGGCCCTAGGTGCCATCGCTTAGCTTTTCATGCAAGGTTTGAATGTTACCAATGGAGTCAACGCTCCAGTTCTGTGTTTCTGCATCTCCTGGACTTCTCTGCCGGGTGTGGCTTCAACATGACGGCTCGGATCTCAGTCTCCGGGTCGCAGGTCCGGCAGGCCTGAGCCGCGGGCACCTGGCCGACTCTCCTCTTCCTACTGAGCACTGAAGGCAGGGTTTATTACCTCGTGTGGCCCAGGTATCAATGACATGGTGCCCCTGGTGCATTTTCACCCTCATTGAGGTGCTTTTCCCACCTTGTTAAATGCAGCATTTTGAAAGTAATTAAGGTCCATTTGACACATTTATACAGATCTGCTTTGCCTGGCCTCACCATTATTAAATTCATCACTATTACACTCATTTGCCTTTCTCTGGTGTGTATATTCTGTTCTTTGTCATCTAAAAATTTCTCATTTGGGAGTGGCGCTGTGGGTCCAAAGTGCTAAAGCACTAGGCTTGAGCTGAAGAGCTCAGGGACCATGGCCAGGCCCAGAGTTCAAGCCCCACCACCGACAAAAATAAAAAATACAATGTTCTCATTTTTATCAGAATTACCATTTGTCTTTTCTGGCTAAAGTTCTCATCTGTCCCACAATTATAAAAGAAAATGTGTGTCTCTATTGCGTCCATATTTATTTTACAAAATGACCGTGGGCCTTACTACTTTTTAAAGTTGTCAAGCTTAAAATAATTCTCTTAGAATTCACAAAATGTAAAAATAATTAAGCTGGATTTCTGGGTAGAATTTAAAAATGTAAGGTGAATCTTCTACTGAAGACAAAGAAATTGAAAAGAAATTATGTTATCTTAAATGTCAGGCAGTAATAAAATAGAAGCAATTTATTTGCAGAAATGTATATATAAGACTTCTCTCATTAAACACTACCATGTCATTGAGAGAAACTAAAAGACAAAGTGAATGCCACGTGTAAAAGGGTTTTTCTTAAAAAGTCATTCATATGCTTGAGAGCTGAGTATTTTAAATATGTCAATTCCTACACTTCTAGAGTTTTTCCATATATGTGTGTGTGTGTGTGTTTGTATATATATATGTATATTTTACAAGGGGTTTCATTGTGATGTTTCCATACATATATGTAATCTACATCAATCTAGTATGATCATATTCAATCTCCTTTCACGCATATACACACACACAATTCCCATTTCCAGACTTAATATAAATTCAAGTAAAACCTTACTAGTTTTTATTTTTTCAGGAAAATCTGAAGGTGGCTTGAAAATTTTTGTAGCAATTGCCAGCCCTACAAATCCAGGGAGGTGTGTGTGTGTGTGTGTGTGTGTGTGTGTGTGTGTGTGTATGTGTGTGTACATAATCATCCAGAGAGACACTATGAAGTTTGGAAATGCAACATTCATGTGTAGATCGTCAGAGATGAGAGGAACAACCCTGGGAAGTACTACATAGAGGATAATCCACCAAATGACAGAAGTCAGCTGGGTACTTTAGGGCAATAGAAATACAAAGAAGTAGACACCTCTCAGTGACATTTAATGTCTAGTAACATTTAAGAACTGGTCAGCTTCATGATCATCATGGAAGTGAGTAACCATGACGTGGTTAGTGATGAGATTGACAAAATTTCAGGCAGTGTACTCTAAATATACAGATATCAAAGAACTGGCTATCTCCCCTTCAATGCAATGAGTAAGTCTTAATCAACATATTAGTTAGTAGTGACTCTGCAACCAATGGAAAGCTTCTTTTTTCTAGTCCTGCACGATGGCTGTACATTCTGTGTGACTCTGTTTCCCTGTTCTTATTGAATAATACAATAAAAGGTAGTGTGTAATTGCAATGTTACACTTTCTCTACCTCTCCTTTTGCTTTCAGAGTCTGCTCTTCACCCACTTTCTATGTATCAATGTCCAATATTTAGTAATGACACCCTTACAGTGCAAATTTAAATAATGATTTTATTAACTTATACCACTCATTGAATTTATTTAAAATAGGCAAGAAATTTCCTTTGGATCCCATGGCTATGTTTTAGAAAGGTTTCTTTCTTTATAGGCATTTTCCTGCTGAAGTTGAGAATGTCATTTGAGGAGACATCATCCTGCATGGAGTTTCCTGCTCAGCAGTGCAAGATGGAAACACACTTCGCTGATGACACGTCACACAAACAGCCTGGGAATCCTGTTAGAGTTCTATAAATATTGAGGCTCACTGGGAGTGAAATGGCCGAGTGTCACTGAAATGCTCTGTGAAGCAGACATTCTGACCTTAAGATAACTTCAGATATGTCAGTCAAGCAAAATTGTGCTCTAAAATGAAGGAAAGCTGCAAATAAATTTTAAAAATCTTCCAAATACGATTTAAAATGCTATTCAAAATTGATTTTAAATAAGGTTTTTAATTCATATAACATATTTTTAGGATCAACACTGAAAAGACAAACTCAAAAGTGGTTATAACTCTGGTAATGTTAAAATGTCACTTTTAAAGGTTATAGACCTATATTCTACAGTAACTCATTGTTAATTATGTGAATAATTTGGGATGACAATAAAAAGTGTTCCAAAATGATATATCAATTAATTTATAAATGTTTAATAGGCTATAATAGAGCACTGACCTCAGGAATTATTAATAAGCTTCCATTATCATAAATGTTTCCAAATAGCTGAAGTTTCAATGTGTCCATCAGTAATTTCTGAATACTAATAGGAGTTTGAGAGCTATTATGAGAGCAATACAGAAATAGGTATACTTGAGATATATTATTAGTGGAAACCAGATAATAACCAGTAGGGAAAGTTATGTATAAAGTTGTATATATATGTGTATGTGTGTGTGTGGTGTGTGTATGTATTGTATTAAAGTGAATACGAAGAAAAGAACACAGCAAGATAACTCAATTCTCAAAAATGTTTACAAGAAATAAATCTTTATTATATTATTTAAATTTTTTAAAATATAAAGGTGATGTGCAGAGCGGTTACAGTTACATGTCAGGTAATGAGTACACTTCTTTTTGAACAGTGTCACCTGTTCCTTGTGTTCTCCCATCTTTTCTTTTTTTTCCCCTCCTGGCCCCCTCCCCCCAATTTGTATAGTTCATTTCCAACATAGTGTCCACCGAGTATCATTGCTAAATTAGTTCACGCTTTGTCCCACTATTTCTTTGCCCCCCTTCTGACCTCCCCCAAACAGATAAACTTGCATACAAAAGTCACAGAAATTAAAAAAAAAAAAACCAGCACAAATGGGGAAAACCAAGAAAAAAAATCCCACAAAAAGTAAAATTAAGAAAATCCCTCTTGTTTCCATTTCTTGGAGTTAATTTTGATAAGCATCATTTCATATGGTCCTATGCACATAGCCATTGAGCCTTTGCGATCCTCTCCTAAGAATATCCTCTTTTGATCTCACCGTGTGAATGTTTAGAGTCATGTTTAATTTAACATGCCCAAGTGTGGTTTTTTTTGTCTTTTTACTGTCCATTGGGTTTATATGTAGAGTTATAGCCACAATCTAATTATAACAAATGAGGGAAAGGATGCCACCTATATTTCTTTGAGTCTGCTTAGTTTTCTTAATATACTTTTTTCCAATACTTTTTTTTACTTCTAATTTCCATTTGATCCATGAAGTATTTGAAAAGTAAAAAAAAAAAAAGCTTATTTACACAAAGGAACACAGAAAGTTTTGCACATATTCTTAATTAATGTCTTGCTTTCACTTGCTCATGAATTTAAAACTATGGAGTGAATAATGTGAAACTCTTATAGGAGTAAAAATATTCTATAGTTTTAATAAAATGATTTGAATTTTTAGTATGAAATTAACATGTCAACACAGTTAAATAGGAAAATGTAGGCACATAAACATGGAAACTCAATATGCACTTTCATGACAGACTGCACACCAGTTTTCTTTTTTTGCTTATTACTTGACTTTTTGGAGACCACAGAGGACGCAATTTTCCAAAAGCTTCTTCCTGTGTTGGATTCGCGTTTGGGGCACACTCCCACTGAGTGGGAGTCACGGGAGGGTCTCCCCTGTGCAGCACTGTTTGTCCTGGGTGGCTGGCGTGGAGTGGGGTTTCGGGAGAGTCCTGTGGGTCTTGGCAGGTTTCAGCAGGGAAGCTGTGGCCGGGTGCTGGCAGGCGTGTGTGGTAAGGATGGCCTTGGCTAGGTGTGGAGGTGGGACGGGGCTTTGCCGTGGAGTGAGATGACACGTCTGTCTGGCCACAGAGTTCCAGGGAGCAGCAAAGGAGGACTGGCCCAGGCCTGGCCCGCCGTGCCCGGCTGCTCATGGGCTGTGTGCTAACAAGCCAAGCAGCCTGGGCAGCCGCTGGGCCGAGGGCAGGAGCAGCCCTCCACCTTTGCTTGAGGACGACATTCACGCAGAGGACCAAGGTCCTGCATTCGTTGACTCTATTTTTGACAAAGCTCATCATGGATTACTATCAGTTCTTGACCATTAGAATCTAAATCGTTCTGTAATTCAGGTATGTATGTAGCTGTTCTTTGGCACTTTCTTTTCTACGTTCTTTTTCCTATTTTTATGACTTGTAGTCTTCTGATCTTTATTATTTCCATAATTTCATCCTTATTTCCATAAATTCATCCTTATTTCCTAAAGAACTTCCTAAAGAACTTTTTTCCTTATTATTTTCATCTTAGGTTAGTTTTCCCAGAAAAATAAAACTTTTCCGTCTTTTCCTTGCCTCTAAAGTTTATTTTTTAGTAGGTACATTTCACTTTGAAGAAATTTTTACTGCGTATAGAATTGCAGATAAACAGTTTTCTCTGTCTTTTAAAGTATCACCCTATGACATTCTGCTTTTATCCTTTATGCTGAAAAATTCAATGTCAGTTGGATTCATATTCCTTTGAAGCTAAGCTATAAACTACCCACACCGATCATTTATAACATATTGCTGTTTCAATTCATTTTTAGTGTATTTACCACAACGTTGTGGTTTTCACTTATTTATTTGTGTAGATCAGTTTTGTTTCACATGTTTTGTAAACTTTGGCTTGACATATTTCACCAGATGCGGAAAGTTCTCCACAAGTGTCTCTTCACCGGTTACTGCATTCATTATACTCTTTCTCAAAATTACTACATATTAGGTTTGATCAGCATGTGACATTTTTTGAGAATCCTAGCCTGTGCTTGTCCGTTCTCTCCGTGTATAAAACTAGGTGTAGTCAGCTGATAGCTTATATTTCATTAATCTTTTGTTTAGTTTTAATTGACTATTAACCATATCTATCAAGCTTTTATTTCAATGTTTGGATTTATTACCACTACATAATTTAGATTTGTAGTAGAAATTAAGCTCTCTGGTAATGAATAGAAATTAAGCTCAGATAATTAATAGGATGTAAGCTCTCTAGTAATATACTCTCTTGTTTTTCTTGCACATCCTGGGCATAATCCTTTAATGTTGGGTTTTGTGTTCCTGGCCTGGGCCTGGTATCTATCTTCCTTCTGGTCATCAACTCTGTGGGGTATTGCACATCTGCATGCCTGGTACTATTGGAAGGAATGATCAGTACTGAGTGTTTAAGAGCACTTGGTGAACTTTTTGTCAGTGTGAGATGACTTGTTCATCTTCTGTTGCATAATGGAAGCCATAGGCACATGACCTTGATGAAATCCAGGCTTGGTTTTAGAGTTTCATAAGTGCTTTTCTACGTTGAGTTTGTCTTTCCTACTGGAGCCTTCACCAATGTCACCAGCTAACACTAACCACAGCCTTCAATAGTGACACCAGCTAACACCCACACTAGTGACTTCAACATAAGAGCCTTGTGTTCTCACTTGGATTTTTTGCTAAATACTGCTGCTCTAGTCCTTGAGCGGCACCTCTGCTTCTGGCTTGATGCTGGTTCATTAGATCAAAGAATCTTACAGACTCCATTGCCCAGCATATTTTCATACCCTGATCCTCAATACCCCAATCCTCAGATCTCAGCCTCCTAAGTAGCCGGGACTGCAGGCTTGAGCTACCAGTACCGATTGCTAACATATTATTTAGGTCAAACTATAGGGCATTTTAAATCTCTGTACGTTGTTAAAACCAATAGCACATATACTCAAACCGCATGAAATGTGTGTTGCATACAGCGTGCGTCATAGACTGTGTTTTGTAGCCTATTTATCAAACTATTTTCCCAATCAAAAAAAGAAATACCTTGCTCAGAGCAGTCCACTCAGCTCATAAAGAATGGGAGTTTCCAAGTAGAGAATCACTTGTTTATCCTGGTTTCTTTTGTGATTCCCTCTCGAGTTCCTTTTAAGCTTTTCTTCATGGTGTCATTTCTTCCTGTGATGTCTGTCTTACAAGTATAATATTTAATGTCTTCACTTTTTATGTCAAAGCCGAATGTGCCTGGAATATTATTTAGGAAAAAGTCCATATCTGTGGTATTCTTTGCCTTATTTGGTTGTAATGATTTTTAGAGAAAATAAGAAGCCGAGAAACAGAAATCAAAAGAGGAGGTTCGGTAGATGCCATGATGTGTATAACAATGCAGAGTATGAAAAATAAGGTGACTTAAGTGAAAATTACCTTTGTAAGAATTTAAATAGAAAAGATAAACAACACAATTATCAATTATTAGAGGCTGAGAGGCTCGGGGCTCACCTAACACTAAAGGCAGAGACGAGAGCTCCGCGGGAGAAGATAGCGGCAGGGAAGCCACAACCATCTCCAGTGTCTCAGCACCAGCAGAGCATGCGGGGGGGGGGGGGGTGAGGTGGAGAAGACCGTGTGTGAAAGGCCTGGTGGAAGGCACTGACCCAGCTGCTGTGCGGGGCGGGGGGGGGGGGGTGGTGGTGGCAGCTCTCCACTTAGCAAGTCAGACTTCCTGCTTGATATTTATTTAGCAATGAACAAAACTTCAAGATGGGATAAACGGATGTAGATTAGCAGGATGTGATGCTAGAGAAAGACAGCGATGAGCTGCCAGAGGCAGTGGGGTGAGGGTGTTCATTCTGAAGGAAAATGCACACCGTCTATCTGTCTGTCTGTCTATCCATCCATCTATCTATCTATATCACTGCTCAGGAAAATGTCCCAGATTCTACCTTGAAAGCACATTTCCTTATGTTTCTCTCCACTGGCAAGTAAGGACTTTGGACTATTGTATCACAATACTAGAAAGAATGTGTTTATTCGTTCCGTAATTTGTAGATGACTATGAGATGGGTAATAATAAGTATGCAATAGCACATTTGGATTTGCATACAAAGGCATGTACTTTAAACTACTTTATGTGTGCATAATTTTATGTCCAGTGAATGACTGAAATCATTAAGTTAAAGTATAAATTCTGCTGATATCAGACACCAGTGACTCACCACTACAATCCTAGTTAAATTCAGAAGGATGAGACCCGAAGAACGAAGGCAATCCAGACAGAAAAGTCTGTGAAACTTCATCTCTTTAATAAGCAGCGGGGAGCGGGGCTGGAAGTGTGTTTCAAGTGGCAGAGCACCAACAGAGAAAGCAAACTGATCAATTATTAGACTCTGAATTTAAAGCACCAGTATAAATATGTGGATATATATGTAGATATACATACATCTTAATATATAATACACATATATTTCTATATCAATATGTGAATCTGTCTCTGTCTCGCTATATGAATCTTCAGATACTTGAACTTTAAGGTGGCTTTGAAATAACATCTTATTTTGAAAAAGGACATAGTTTCTTGATATGTTGGTTTCCACTAATAAAACAGTCCATTTCCTAGTAAAAATTACCTGAGCAATATTTGTGAATATTGTGTCAAATTCTATCATGAAGTTCAATCAACTTATCTGCCATAGAAGCAAATACATTGTGAAGAGTGAGTTGGCTGTTCCAAGTCACACAGAACAGGAAAATTTCAAAACCAGAAGAAGGTGACTATCCTGCATTTCTTTACGTATTGTCCCCTAGATACTTTCCCCTTTGTTATTTTTTTCCTATTGCTTTAAGCTCTTCTGAATGGTGTCTGATTTATACATATATTACTCCATGACATTATTCTTCATTCCAAACCGAGGTGACTATATACACAGAGCAATGTATTATTTAGAATGGAGCCTAAGTTTTCCGTTCTTAGCTTTCTTTTACGGCACCGATTTTATAGAAAATCAAAAACCTGGGCAGATAAGAAATGGAAGTATAACAAAGACTACATTGTCTCTGCATTTTTAGGCAGCTATGTGTTTGTGGTCCTAATTGCAGCATAAAAACATTTTTTGTGACCAGAGGAAATGTAGTCATGTTGATAGCCCAAGTAGTCTGAAATGAGGTAAAAATGGATCTTGTCACGGCCTGGCTTGTGCTTGATTGCAAATCCTTATTTGAATACATGTCCCAACAGCCCCCCTGCCTGGGCTGCCAGCATGGGGACCCGCAAGAGAGGACAGGAAAGCGATTTTTAACCCAATCCCCCTCCTGCCACTCCTACAGGAGGGTCAAGCTGAACGCCACGCATTCAAAGCCCAGACAGAGGGCTGACCAGGCCCCAAACGCAAATGTGACCACGTACCACACGCATGTGGGAGTCCAACCAGTGCCCCGGTGGACCTGCGGATCATCTTCCCCCACGGTGCGGTGAGCCCTAGCCAGGGGCTCCTGTATACCTGTTTGTTATTATCGTGAAGTGGTTTAAAAACGGGTCTCAAACCCACATGGCAGCTGATGCGCACGAGGCATCATCGGGATCAGAATCTCCCATCTCTTCCACCTTCCCCCCATCTCTCCCAACCATGGTGCCATGTCCGCAGGCGGCCCCGGGGTTAGCAGGGCACCCGCCGTCCTAATGATCATACATGGTATATGTATATGCACGCACACACACACACGCACGCACACGCATGTGCACAGACTCACCCAGGCAGGGGGTGCACTCTGATGTCAAGGAAGGCTGAGTTGGGGACCGGGCTTCGGGGAGAGGCGAGACCTTCCAGGAGGAGGCCGGCCCCGCGGGAGGAGGCGCGTCGGGGGCCCGGGAGGCGCCCGCCGCTGGGGGGCTGTGGCTGCGTCTTCATCTTCGTCCTCGTCCTCATCCTCGTCGTCGTCCTCGTCGTCCTCGTCGTGGTCTCACTGCACCCTGAGAGGAGCCGGGCCGCCGCCCTGCAGCCGGAGGAGACCCGCGCTCCGACCTCCCGGCCCCATCGGGTGGGAGAACCCGACGCGCGTGGGGTCCCGGCGGGCGGCCGGCCACGCGGCCCCGGGGACCCGGTCCACCCGGGCCGCGCCCAGGGGCCCGCACTGCCTCAGACCGGGCCCGCACCTCCTCCACGCACACCCGCACCTCCTCCCCGCACGCCCCGCACCTCCTCCCCGCACCTCCTCCCCGCACGCCCGCACCTCCTCCCCGCACAGCCGCACCTCCTCCCCGCACGCCCCGCACCTCCTCCCCGCACGCCCGCACCTCCTCCCCGCGCGCCCGCACCTCCTCCCCGCGCGCCCGCACCTCCTCCCCGCACACCCGCACCTCCTCCCCGCACACCCGCACCTCCTCCCCGCACGCCCCGCACCTCCTCCCCGCACGCCCGCACCTCCTCCCCGCACACCCGCACCTCCTCCCCGCACGCCCCGCACCTCCTCCCCGCACAGCCGCACCTCCTCCCCGCATGCCCGCACCTCCTCCCCGCACGCCCGCACCTCCTCCCCGCACACCCGCACCTCCTCCCCGCACAGCCGCACCTCCTCCCCGCACGCCCGCACCTCCTCCCCGCACGCCCGCACCTCCTCCCCGCACACCCGCACCTCCTCCCCGCACCTCCTCCGGGCACACCCCGCACCTCCTCCCCGCACACCCGCACCTCCTCCCCGCACACCCGCACCTCCTCCCCGCACACCCGCACCTCCTCCCCGCACACCCGCACCTCCTCCCCGCACAGCCGCACCTCCTCCCCGCACGCCCCGCACCTCCTCCCCGCACACCCGCACCTCCTCCCCGCGTGCCCCCACCTCCTCCCCGCGCGCCCGCACCTCCTCCCCGCACACCCGTACCTCCTCCCCGCACACCCGTACCTCCTCCCCGCGCGCCCGCACCTCCTCCCCGCACCTCCTCCCCGCGCGCCCGCACCTCCTCCCCGCGCGCCCGCACCTCCTCCCCGCGCGCCCGCACCTCCTCCCCGCACACCCGCACCTCCTCCCCGCGCGCCCGCACCTCCTCCCCGCACAGCCGCACCTCCTCCCCGCACGCCCGCACCTCCTCCCCGCGCGCCCGCACCTCCTCCCCGCACACCCGCACCTCCTCCCCGCACACCCGCACCTCCTCCCCGCACAGCCGCACCTCCTCCCCGCACGCCCCGCACCTCCTCCCCGCACACCCGCACCTCCTCCCCGCGCGCCCGCACCTCCTCCCCGCACCTCCTCCCCGCGCGCCCGCACCTCCTCCCCGCGCGCCCCGCACCTCCTCCCCGCGCGCCCGCACCTCCTCCCCGCGCACCCCGCACCTCCTCCCCGCACACCCGTACCTCCTCCCCGCACACCCGCACCTCCTCCCCGCACCTCCTCCGGGCACACCCCGCACCTCCTCCCCGCACACCCGCACCTCCTCCCCGCACACCCGCACCTCCTCCCCGCACGCCCCGCACCTCCTCCCCGCACACCCGCACCTCCTCCCCGCGCGCCCGCACCTCCTCCCCGCACACCCGCACCTCCTCCCCGCGCGCCCGCACCTCCTCCCCGCGCGCCCGCACCTCCTCCCCGCACGCCCGCACCTCCTCCCCGCACACCCGCACCTCCTCCCCGCACACCCGCACCTCCTCCCCGCGCGCCCGCACCTCCTCCCCGCACACCCGCACCTCCTCCCCGCACACCCGCACCTCCTCCCCGCACAGCCGCACACCCCGCATCTGCCCTCCCCACCCCATACCCTGCAGCTCCTCTCCGCACACCTCGCACCTCCCCTCCCCGCTTTAGCTCTGCACAGGCGGCCTGCGCGCTCCGGCCTCTCACGCCCCGCCCCTGCGGCCGCCTTGCCCCCTGGGAAGGGCCGCCATGGCAGTGACGCCGGCTAGGGGCGGGGCTTCCCAGGCGGCCCCGCCCCCGCTCCTGACGCCCCGCCCCTGCGGCCGCCTTGCCCCCTGGGAAGGGCCGCCATGGCAGTGACGCCGGCTCGGGGAGGGGCTTCCTGCCCCACTGGAGCCCACTTCCGGAACACATCCAGCCCCCTCCCCCCCTAGCGGACGCTGCCGTTGATGGACGCCGTTGATGGACGCCGTTGATCGTCCGCCCTCACCCGTGAGTGGACGCGGCGAGCCGCGGGTAAGGTGCGGGGCTTCAGTGACTGGGACAGGGAGGCCGGCACAGCCCCGTCACCGCGGGTCCCCAGCCTCCCCGGGTGACCTCTCCCGCGGGGTCCCCAGCCTCCCCGGGTGACCTCTCCCGCGGGGTCCCCAGCCTCCCCGGGGTGACCTCTCCCGCGGGGTCCCCAGCCTCCCCGGGTGACCTCTCCCGCGGGGTCCGCAGCCTCCCCGGGTGACCTCTCCCGCGGGGTCCCCAGCCTCCCCGGGGTGACCTCTCCCGCGGGGTCCCCAGCCTCCCCGGGTGACCTCTCCCGCGGGGTCCCCAGCCTCCCCGGGGTGACCTCTCCCGCGGGGTCCCCAGCCTCCCCGGGTGACCAGCCCCCCAGGGCTTCCTCCTTGTCGTGGTAAAGTCACAGACCGGTTCTCCGTCCTGGGGCCCAAGGTGACTGCAAGGTGACTGAGGGAAGAAGGTCTTAGAGATCCTCGGCGGGAGCGGGGATCCCGGGCCTCCCCCCCCCTCCCTCCCCCCCCCCCCCTCCCGCCGCCTGTGTTTCTGTCAGGTGTGGTGGGGACACTACTTAGTGAATCGGGATCCGAACCTGAGCTTGCGTGGAGGGAGCGGGCCCGCCGCCAGGGCCTGAGAGTCACTGATGGCTGGGCCAGGGCCTGTTAAAGCCCCTATTATAATTCCTCTTTCCCACCCGTCTTGCAGCCCCTGTGACAGTGAGAACATGAATGAAAAGTCAGCCACAGAAAACGTATGAACCAAGAGAGGAATACTGCAATCAAAGACAGGATGATTAAAACACTGAGCACCAAAATAGGTAAGGCGACAATACCTCCAAGGATGGATTCTGAGGTCTGACGGTGGGCACGGAAGACACCGCAGGTCACTGCACAGAGAACCGTGGTGACACGGCGTTTCCCTGCTGCCCTTGCGTTTCTTACCTAATAAATGAGCGCAGAGCGATGGTTTTAACCTGCCTGCCCTAGCTTACTCCAGGCACCCAGTCCAGCCACAGGAAAAATTCCCAGACGAAGCAAAGCATGCGGCTGCAGAGCTTCACCCCGTGGAGATCGGCAAGTCTTAAATTTGCTGTCGCATTGCAGAGGACGAATTTAATGACTTTGATATGTATGATGGAGATTTAAGTTTCTAAAAAAACACCCAATGAATCCATAGTATTCTTCTCCTCTTTTACTCAATACTGTATCTGACCCACTGAAATTTGAAAAAAAAATTTTTTTCTCATCCATCCTCAATAATTAGAAGTAATTGGAAATATTGGTAACATATTGCAAAGTTTCAGTCACATTTCCATTTAAAATTTTAGGAAACGTCGCAATCAAACCAACTTGATAGTATTTTTTTTTCTGCTGACATTTCTTAGGGTTAATGGCTAATCTGAAAATCATGACATATTGAATTAGACCAAAATTGCCTTTGAATAGCCTTGCATGGTGAAAACTCATTAACACATGTGGCTATGGAAGAAAGAATGTAGGTCTACTAGAGCATAGAGAAGTGCTAAAAGCACTTTCTCTGAACAGAAGTAAGTGCACTTTAATTAGAATAAATGCAAGAATAACATATCAAACATATCCTATCATTTTTGTTACAAAGGGACTGTCGAGTTCTAAAAACGAAAATTCAGTTAATTAAGTTAATTAAGTCAAAGCTTCAGCAGATATAGAAAATGTTAGCAGGGAGAGAAAAAAATTGTCATTATTTGGCCTGATTTATCAGGAAATGACACTTTTGTTTAAAATATCTCCCAGTAGCTGGTATTTTAATTGTTCTATACCACAGACCTCGCTTCACATCTTGGTGTTTAATGAAGGAAGCCAAAGTTTCAAGGATTTATTTCATTCTCATTATTTTTATACAATGTAGGTCTTTGATCTATTAAAAATGATAAAAGTATTAAAGCAATAGAGTTAAGTATACATCTAAAAATGTGCATTAGGTTTTGAGTACTATGGAAATGTGCTAATTATTTTGTTTTGTTAATTATATCTCAAGTTTAATAACTAAAATCCATTGCCAACTGTGAAGGTATAACATATCATACATGTTAATTTTTTATTTACTTTTAATTTATTACAGAATATGACTTTACCAAACCACTGCAAACTATTTGTGTTTGTAAGAAAAGGTAAAATTTACATTTTTCAGACAAAATAACATGAATACTTCAAATATTCAAGTAATTGAAACTTTGCTATTCAATCCCCATATTTTCATTTGTTTCTTCTTGCTTCAAATATCAAAATAAATGAATGAGATATAAAAATAAGCACAAGGGCCAGTGGCTCACACCTGTAGTCCTAGCTACTCAGGAGGCTGAGATATGAGGATTGCAGTTCAAAGCCAGCCCCAGCAGGAAAGTCCAGGAGACCATCTCCAAGCATCAGAAAACTGGAAGTGGCTCTGTGGTTCTCATGGTAGAGCACTAGCCTTGATCTGAAGAACTCAGGGACAGCACCCAGGCCCAGTGTTCAAGCCCCAGGACCGACTAATCAACTAACCAACTAACTAAACAAATAAGAATGCACACAATGTACATATTTCCAAAATGACTTCATCGAACATACTAGTTGTAAGATCACTAGGGCGTGATTTCCTTCTGTGAAAGCTCATAGACATTTTCATCAGTGGAGAGCTGTCTTTACTCTCCCCTGCCTAGCCATGTCAGGAGGGAGGCGACTCACTTGTCAATGGGAATAGTGAAACACGTTTTTCATTGTAGGGCTTCTGTAAGAATCAAGTAGGGTGAGGCATGAAAGTGTTTTCTATACCTAGATTCCCACAGATATTACTCGTCTTCTTCTTCTTGCCTCCTGGATTTCCTCTTCAAGAAAATCAACATCCTTGAGTATTTAATCTACTTTTACAAGTGAATTTTAATTTAGCAGCATTATTGTCCATATGCCACATGGTGACAGATTCGTAAAGCTTTAACTGTATGTCACGGGGAACAGTTATTAGGTCATAAACTCCTTTTAGTCTTTCTCAATAGAAATTTCTCAGAACCTTAGCTTGGCCTGCTGTTAGGATAGTGTGATATGAATTTAAGGTGCTTAGGGCTTTCAGTTTTTCTATTTCTGCATAGAGACATTTTCAGCACTTGGATTTACTTCCTATGTTTGTTTTTGCAGTGCTGTGCATTGACCCCCAGGCCAGATCATGCTAAGCAATTCCTCTACTACCCAGCCGCCTCCCAAACCTCGGAATTCACTGTGATCCATCGTTCCTGGTAAGCTCTTCATTCTGATGATACTCTCGGTAGTTAGCATAGACCCCAGCTGCCGCCGATATCAAGTGTCTTGTACATATGAAGCGAAATTATTGTATGAATCCTCGTAGAATTTTGTAATTGAGAGTGACCCCCGTGTTGAGGTTTCCTTGCCCGAAGCCTCAGCCTTCCCTTGCTCTCTTCTGGCCCAAGCCTGACCTGGTCCTGCTGTGTCCTGGAAATTCCTCCTTGGGGATGTCAGGGGACATGGGGGAGTGGGGGGCATCGGGGAACATTGTGAGGGGGCATTGGGGGATGTCAGGTGACATCAGAGGACGTCAGGAGATGCCAGGGGACGTCAGGGGACATCAGGGGAGATCGGGGACGTCAGGGGACATTAAGGACGTCAGGGGAGATCGGGGACGTCAGGGGACATCAGGAGACGCCAGGGGACGTCAGGGGACATCAGGGGACATCGGGGGACATTGAGGACATCAGGGGAGATCTGGGACGTCAGGGGACATCATGGGAGATCGGGGGCCATCAGGGGAGATCGGGGACGTCAGGGATGTCAGTGGATATCAGGACATCAGGTAACTCAGAGGGCATCAGGGGACATCAGGGGACACCAGGGAATGTCAGAGGGCAGGACACACAGCGAGGCTCTCCAGGCTGACAGGCTTGCCGCTCACCCCTTCGCCTCGTCACCAGCCAGTGTGCCTGTGTGACAGGCCTGGAGCCAGGTTCAGATCAGACTGGGCACATCTTGCTGTGTTTTCCAGAACGTGTGATTATGCCACAAACCTCTGTCGCTGTCTCTGTCTCTGTCTCCGTCTCCATGTCTGTCTCTCTCTGTGTCTGTGTCTGCGTCGGCCTCTGCTTCTCCGTCTATGTATCTCATGTGTTGAGCTGTGTGGGTCCCTCTCTGGCACAATCGGCCCCTATAGGTTAGTTCCCGCAGATCACACCTCTTCTCCTCTTGTTTCTGATGCAAATGCTTATGAAGTCTGGGGTCACACAGGTGAGGCCCAGGGCTCCACTCAGCACCAGTGACTATGGCGATGATCATAATAACAGTAACCTCTGCAATCCCAAGTCCACATTAGATATCCGTATAGACCATATTTGCCACCTGCTGGGGTAAAGAGGATGCCGACACCCCCACACTGTGACACGGCAAGAGACATTTCCTGGCTCCCATCTTTATCTCATTGCATATTTTTCTATCATAGTTATCTTCAGAATGTGCATTCCTATGCATAGTGTTCCTTTTCATTGCCTCAAAATTTACCATTATTGTTTCTATTTATTTCTAACCTTGAATTAGCACAATACATTTTGTACATATTTACAGTGTGTAATATGACAGTTTGATGCCTGCTGATTCTACATGTAGATCAGTTGAGGGAGTTCTCGCGTCTTTAGACCCTCATTTCTGGGCAATTGGAGGCAAAGAGCATGGACGAGGACTGGCCGTCCAGGAGGGCCAAGGGCCCCACAAGTCCCCACGAGTCGCCACAGGTGCATTTGCATGGTGGAAAGAAACACGGCACACACAGTGCTCTGAGGCCAGTCTTTGCATATACAACACTACCTTGCTTTTTTTCTTTTTTATTGATAGTTACTTAAAAATAAATGAATTTTATTCAAAAATGTTCAATTATTTCTTCATATGTTACTTGAGCTTTCCTTAAGACAATGCTCTTATGTTTATTTCACTTCAAAGATTGCGTCTTCCCCTTATACCGACATTTTTCTTATATATAAAGCAGTACTACATCTTTAAAGAAAATGTGTCAAATTAATTAGGGATCTTTTCACTATAAAGTCATGAAATGGCTGAAACCACTGAGGCATAATAAAATTATCTGGGGAATTTGTTAATTTTTAAAGTATTAATCTTTGTTTATTTTTTCCTATCTGTTTCACTAATAAATAAAGTGCCAATTAACTACATTGCTGTCACTCATTGACAATGCATTAATGAAATAATGATGGTGTTCAGAGTGATAGGAGATGCTAACAAACATAGAGAACAAGTAAATGTAAGGCAGGGCCGTCCTGTGTCCTTCAGACATCACCTGGGGTCACGTGATACAGGAATGACTGATCTCCACAAACTCTTGGTGAAAAGCCAGAGGAATAGAGGGTGGAGAGAGAGCTTGGGACGGCTCACTCTGCGCGCTTTGCTTGTGACTGCAAGGAGGAAAAGGCGGAGGGAGGGCCCACCGTAGATGGGTTACTTTTCCTACCTAAACCCATCTGCACTTTCTATAGCGAACTGCATTCGATTAAAGATTTGTTCACTTCAATGTCATCTTGATACTCAGGATAATACTCTATAACTCGCTAGTGTACAATTCTGAAATTCTTGTCAAAAATAATATTTTGATGTCATTCTCATTCAAGCCAAGTTGACTAAATTTGAAATGTGGCTACAAAAACATAGTATGTCCAAAGAAGTATAGCACAGCCTTACATTTTAAATGTCAAAGCTGCTGTTGGGGGATGGGGTGGGAATCACCTAGGAGTGGAGGAATGGTAAGGCTATTTCAAAGTTTGAATGGATTTTATTTTATTTGTAGATATTTAGACTATATGTAATATTGCAAAGTCTGACTAGGTTTTGCTTTATATACGGTGATATCTTAGTCGTGTTGCTTCTAAGGACCCAAGCCTGGGCACATTATTAAGTACAAAGGTTTATTTAGGTCTCCGGTACTTTCCTGCCCCATGTCTGTGGGCTTCCTGGCTCTGGCTGGCAGTGTGGGTAGTTTCCTGCCCCATGTCTGTGGGCTTGCTGGCTCTGGCTCGTGGGGTGGGGATGGGAGAGATCAGCAGACAGATGATGCATCAGTGGTGGGCAGGACCTGGTCGCGCTCTCATAACACCCAGCTACCAGAGGAAGCCACTGCACACCAAGCAGGCCTGGATCCATCTTAGACGTGTGCCAGCATAGTACACGAGGGTGCGTGGGAGGGAAGGGGCCGCAACCAACGTCAGCCCAGCTGCAAGCAGCCGCGCTCTGGTCAGGAGGCTTCCACACTGCGCTGAATGGAAATAGTCCTCCTGGGTCCAGAGAAAGTGTGTGTATGTGTGTGTGCGTGTGCACACACATGTGCGTGTGCTGGTCCTGGGGCCACGTGAGCCCCAGCCCCATGCTGCTGTCTTGTGGTTAAACGGAGATGAGAGCCTCAGGACTTTGCTGCCCGGGCTGGCTTTGAGCTCCAGATCTCAGATCTCAGCCTCCCGCGTAGCTAGCATTACAGGCGTGAGCAACAAGACTTCCTGCACTTTCCAAGGCTTTTTTGGTTTTATTTTTTTTTGTCAGCTCTGTGGATTGAAATCGGGGTCCTGTACTTGCGAGGTAGGCACTCTACACTCGACTCGTGCCGGAAGACACACTCTGTGCTTCACTTTCTTTCTTTCTTTCGTTTCACTTTTCAGGTAGAGTCTTATATTTTTGTCAAAGGTCAGGTTTCCCCCCGAAGGCTGCAGTCACGGGCATGCACCGTCACACCTGCCGTGTTCACTGAGACGGAGTCTCCCTCACTTTTGGCCTAGGATGGCCTCAAAACCCCATCTTTCCTATAGCTGCCTCCCAGGTAGCTGAGATGATAGAAATCAGCCATCGTGCCTGGTCAAAACAAGTCCTCCTGTTTAAAAAAGAAAATATGCATTGATGTTTATATTTACGTTTATCAATATATGTTAAATACAAAATATAAACATAAATATAAGTATATTTAAACATATGTATTTGATAGTACATCCCTTCCAGAACAGAATTAGAATAAGTAATTTTCACTCATCTTAAAAAGCCTAAATAAACATTAGTCACTTTAGTAATTTTACTAAACAGAAAACCAAGTTCTTTCTTTTTCCCATTGTATCCTTAGAAATTACACATAATTTCTAGCAGAAAGTCTATAGAGTCAGTTCAGCAAAAAAGTAAAGGTAGACGTGACTGTTACCTGGATGAGTCTTCCTAGTTGTGATATCTGATGACAGGGTAATATTTCATAACTTTTGCCTCATTTGAAACATGAAGATAAATGGTCTGCCTTGTCTCAAAGTTTGTTTGGTGTACTCAATAATTGAATGCACTGTATACCCAAGCCCTGTACACGTTAGATCATAATATTATCATAGGAACTGTTGTCAGATTGAGCATAATCATTTATATAGACATAAAATATCAAGTCTGAGCCAAGAGATTCATGAGATTTTTGACCACTATGGAGTACTTGAGTAGATGGCATGTTCAACTACAGCTGCAGTGAAATCACACATTTCTGAGGACCCACCTTCATATGCAAGTTTGTACTTTTAGTGATTTTTGTGTGTGTGCAGCAGATCAAACCAAGTATGGTTGAAACTAGATAAATGACATTTCATGAAATCACAAAATGTGCCTTTAAACTGGATAATGGCTTGATAGCATTTTAATTAGCTATCTGACAAATGAACATATGTACCCCACCAAGCTTGCATAATTCATCTACTCTCATCCACTGCAGCCCTTACCCAGACCTTGTAATGCTCCTGACAGGAACAGTGCTAACACATCATTCTGCTTTTGTTCTGGCTGATCATTTGCAATAGTTTTTCAAAACAATGCAATTTTGAACCTGTCAATAAAATGTACGTTTTCCTTAGTCAGTGCAGAAGGACAGTAAGTACACACAAGAGGTTTGTCAGCACAGTGACCTGGCAAATGATATTTTGCTACTTCATTCCCACGTACACCCAAATCAGAATAGTAAGTAGACTCTCAATGGCCCAGCTTATTTTATGATTCCTCTAGTAAGCATTTTAATTTACAAGCCCTTGGACCTATTGGCTTTAGAGTCACATTCGAAAGGGATTTAATGCCTTGTAATCTTGCTACTATGTGTCCCCTGATTGTATGACCTCAAATACCAAGTGATCTCCGTATAGCACTTGATATTCATCCTTACTGCGTTCTTTTGTTTCATATTTTGTCAGTACTAAGGTAGCAACTCCAGGCTTGGTCAGTGGGTTCACTGGATTGGTGCTCTACTGCTAATGCCATGCCGCCAGCCTGGTTTTCTGTTGGTTAATTGGAAAGAGAGCTTGTGGACATCTCTGTCCAGGCTGCCTTTGAGCTGTGATTCTTTAGGTTTTAGAGGCCTGAGTAGCTAGGATTATAAGATGAGCCATGGGTACCGGTTGTATGTTTGGTTTGGTGTGTGTATTCAATTTTATTTCACATCTTTTAGTCATGGTCTCACTGGATAGCCCAAAGTGTTCTTATTCTCAGAATCCTCTGCCTCAACCTCCAAGTGCTAGCACTACAAATATTTACCAACACTTTTGACCTAAAGCTGATTTTTTTTCCATATCCAATATTAGGTCACTAAGCCAATTTCCTCACTGCGTTTTTTATAATCAATGCAGGTAAATATACTATTTAACCCTGTAAGCATTTTATTCATGAGACTATGTGGCATGTTGGCATGCTTGGTTTCTTCTATTTTCTCTCTGTCTTCTCCCTTAATGGAAATGCAAATTAGAAGTCTCAGGTACAATAGAAACTTATGAATAAGATGTAATAGCAGGAGTTCTACCTATGGCAAATACACTTGCTTTTAAGGCACCTCTTTTTCCCTTCTCTGAGAAAGTAGACTCCCCAAGGAAGTTTTCCTACATAGGATGCAAGCACAGAGGCGGGTAGAATTGTTCTTTCTGAACATGGAAAGTGAGGAGGAAGGGCATTTGTTCAAAGCTAAACCTTGGGTTCTCATAGCTCAGGAAGTTGGAGAGTTCTCAGGCAATCCTCTCTATTATATGAGAGAAGAACGGGTTGGGGTAGAAGAGCTTCCTATAGCCAGGATGATGTTTGCTCTCCGCAAGGACAGCAAGGACAGGCGCCTGCTGGTGACGGGCTTCCTGTGGTTTTGCTGGCCCAGTAGGAGGTGGGTGGTGGGCAGGACACAGGCGGTGGGCAGGACACGGCCCCTCTGGCCCCCCAGGCTCCTGCTGACCCAAGTGACAGCCCGCAGTGCCACCCTGAGTGAGGCAGACCATGAGTTCAGATTCAACAGAGTTTTGTAAAGCTACTTTTGAATTTCTTTGAAATTCAACCTCAACAAAAGTCAGCCTTCTTTGAATTTTGTCTTTATTATTTCCTCAGTTTCTGGGGCTTGGCCTGTCAAGAGATTTAATGTGGGGATTCTGTGTGCTCCTGGTAGATGCACACTGAATATGGTGTGTATATAGCAGGAGAGTACTGGGAACAAGTGTGTGTTTTCTGCACAGAGCTGGTGTACTAGTGGGGTAGATGGTCAGCACTTGATTCTTGTAGAGCCATACAACTGTGTTTGATCTCAATGTAGACCAGGAATGATTTTGATAATGTTGGGTAGCACTTGTAGACACTTTTTGGAGACCAAAAGACTGAGTTATAAGACATTTATAAGACATTTGAGGTGATGCTGCACCACAGCTGAGAGTTAAATAGACACCCATTGATTCTCTCCCTAAGATCAGAAAAATCCAGGCAGGAAATGTGAGACAAGAAGTGGTTGTGAATTTGGAAACAGCTGCTGGGTACCAGGGCACCAGCTGGTAATCCCAGCTACTCGGCTGGCTGAGATTCAAAGTTTGAAGCCAGCCCAGGGAGAAATTCCATGAGATTTTCATCACCCAAATAATCAACAAAAGGCTAGACTCAGGGGTAGAGTGCCAGTATGAGATCCTGAGTTTAAGTCTCTGTATCATCAAAGGAGAGAGAGAGAGAGAGAGAGAGAGAGAGAGAGAGAGAGAGAGAGAGAGAGAGAGAGCTGTTTCTTTGTAGACCAGAGAAGTGACTACTTGGGGCTCTCTTCATCCTGACAACTTTCCTGTGGTGCAGAAAATAAAATAAAAATAATAATAAATAAATAAGCAAACAGAGAGCAAGCCTGGCAGATGGTTTGTGCAAAGAAATAGGCAGCGGTTGGCCGGCAGCTGGCCAGTAGCAGATAGAGATATGTCTACATGTGTGCTTTTAAGAACAGGCTCTCTAACCAGGAAATGCCCCTGCGGGGACCTGCCCAGGTACCCGGATGCAGGCACACTCTCCTGCCCCGTGAGGCCTTTGCCTGTGACGGGGGGGGGGGGCAGTAGTGGCGTGGAATGTCACGGGTCCCCCGTGGATGGCCCCAGACACCTGGCACACCACACTGTGACCCCCAATCCTGCTTTCCTGAGCCAGAAAACCTAGAAGATTGTCCAAGGGTGTTTTTCCTTTCAACAACGAACTTCAAGTCTTCCTCTAGGTTTGTGAATTTCATGATAGCGATTTAAAATTGTCTAGAAGTCATGATTGTTGCTACCACTGTTGACTTATCTTGGTCTTTTAGAAAATAAGGACACTAGTGAAGAAATGTGTGGAAATCAGGCCATGAGGAATGGAAACAGTAAAGGGTATTTGGCATCGGTGACTGTACCAAGACACCACAGAAACCACATGAAGAACTCCTGCATTGTCTGGGGGGAAAGCACATATCTACCTAGTCTTTAGGTAGAAAAAAGCTGAAGTGAAAGCCTACTCTCTAATTACCCAAAGCCACGTGCTTGCGGAGAAGACTGCTCCAGGTCAGGCTGCCTCCTACGCAAGAGCACTGCAGAGAAGATCGAGTCATTCATCTTTTAATGAGTGCAACTCTGAGTTAGACTCGTCAGCAGCAATCCCTCTGCGGAGCCAGAAATCAGTCTTTCTCAAGAGATGTAGGATGCATGGGTAGAAAAATGGCATAATCTTCAAACAAACTTAAAAAGTAGTTTTCATGGATTTCTTTCCTCTTTGCATTGGAAATGTAAGGGTAAGGAAGTCATCACAGATAACTGTTGGTAAGGAAAATGGAGAAGCTGAGACACTGGTCCACTGTTTCGGCGATCAATCATAACACCCCCGTTTAGGTGGTAACAAGAAGGAAAGCAAGCCAACAAACCAGAATTCTGGTCATGATATTCCATGATGTACGTGTTGCAGGTGGTTCATTTAGTCCTAGGTCTCCTAGAAAATGAGGGGTACACTTATATTCAAGGCGAAGTGGAATTATCTATGAGATTGGACTAATCATCTTGAGTCATGATCATCTCAGCTATTGTAGCCTGGCATGGGAATGTGTCGCAGACACAGAGCCCCCAAAGTGCCATGCAGAGGACAGTCAGACCCCATAGCCATGCCCGATTGCTGCTGACATGCTTTCTGCAGCCTTCAGTGTATCTTCCAAGTTCTGAGGCAGATCAGATGCAAACCAGGGAAAGTGAGATGTTGCTGTGTCTCATGGGTTATAAAGCTCCGGAGGCCATAGTAGGCAGTGTGGGTGCAGGATGCTGGAGCTTCCAGGCCCGTGCGGTGAGTGACAGCCTGCATCAGGGGCCTGAGCGCACAGGGCCGCGGGGGCATGCTCTCGTTCCTCCCGCCAGTGCCCGGGGCGTCGGCTGCGCCAGCCAGCGACATGCAGAGATGTCATCCACGTCCACGCCAAGGTTCTTAAAGCACCAGTTGAATTTCCTTAACAGACTACTGCTATCACTGATTAGTCATTTTTATGCCCTTCATGAGTTGATCAGTGTTATCTGTTATCAATGCTGTTGTGCAAAGCTCTTCATTATTAATTACTTTTGTTTCATTTGATAGTCTTTTGTTTTCAGCTTTTTTCTTGGCTATTCTTATTTATTTATTTTTATTTATTGTGAATTTAGGAAATAAGGTGGTCTTTTGCCATTAAATGTATCATTTAATATAATATCATGAGATACAATAGACATATATAATATAGCCAAAGTTTTTATATAGACATTCTTATCAGTTTAATATGTTTAATTTTAATTAATTAATTTGTTCATTTTTGTGCCAGTCCCGGGGCTTGAATTCAGGGCCTGGGTACTATCCCTGTGATTTCTTGCTCATCTAGTGCCACAGTTCTATTTCCAGATGGTTCATTGGAGATAAGAGTCACATGGACTTTCCTGCCCTGGTTGACTTCAAACTCTGTGACCCTCAGATCTCAGCTTCCTGAGTAGCTAGGAGTCCAGGAGTGGGCCACTGGCACCCACTGTAGTAATTTCATTTTAATTTTTGTTTGTTGTATAATTTTTTCTATCATGAATTGGTCTGAGACACTGGCAGAAGCTTCTTAGGTGTCCATTGAAATGGCCACTATGCTAGCTAGCTGGCTTTGTTTTCCAAGTTGTATTGCATCTGTGGAATAAGTGACTTTTAGGGGAATAGGCATGAATTCCTCTCTGAGTGCTCTGTAGAATCTACCAGCTAGGACCTCTGCGTGGCAGTTTTGTTCACAGATAGAGAATTCACTCTTCTCCTTTGCCTCCATGCCCTGCCTTGCTCGTGTGACATCTCTCAAAGATTCCTGGAAGCAGTTTTACGCACATCATACTTTAAGATAATGCCTCTTCTCAGAATTGTGAGACCACCCGAGGTGGTAATAGCCACTGTCCTTATTTAAGACATTTATAACCAGATTTTCTGATGTTTCTTTTAGTGATTGTCTTTTGTTTTCCTTAAATTTTCAGTTTACATCAAGCAAGAAATCCTTGTGTTGTGTTGCTTTATTGGAAATTGACATTAGAAATGTATATGCTATGCTAGAAATTGTCCTCCAGGTGAATGCTTCTGTCTGGTCCAGTTTTATGGATAAACATGTTACGTGTGTGTGTGTGTGTGTGTGTGTGTGTGTGTGTGTGCATTTAGTACGTGCATGCTTCTTTATGCATTGGTAAATATTTCTGTACATAGACATCTACAGCCATAGAGAATCAGAACTAATTTCAAAGACATGAAATATGGAAACACTTTAATTTAGAACCATCATGTTCCATACTTTATATAAAAATTAATAGAATGGTGAAACTTTAAAGTTGGGAACACAACACATAACGATTGAAGTTCAGACAATAAGAATCATCAATATGTGAAATACAGTAAGATAAAAAGTTTAATTGATTTTATTTAAAGGATCTGGTAAATATAGTCTCGATTTTTCTAGGTGGAACAGTGGGTTGTTGAGAAGCTAAGCTGTGAAGAACATGAATTTTAAGGAGATTTCTTTGCTTGTCTTTTGTATGTATCTCCCTTGACTTCAGAGGAATGTGGAAAGCTCAGGTGTGGGAAGAGCTGGGTTCAGAGCACAGGGTGTGTTTCCTGTCAGCCAAGGAAGGACAAGAGCATGAAAATGCAGACGCAGGAAGGAGAAGGAGTTCTCATTGAAAAATGGTCTCTATCTTTTGTTTGGTTAAGAGCTACATGAATATTATCAATTTTATTGTTTTCTGTTATACTGGTTAATTCTACCCATGATTTCTGTTGAAATATATCTGACAAAAATATTTGAGGCCATCACCTTGACAATAAATAAATTTACTAAAAAAAAAAAAGATTTCTGGGCTGGGAATGTGGCCTAGTGGCAAGAGTGTTGCCTCTTATATATGAAGCCCTGGGTTCGATTCCCCAGCACCACATATACAAAAAATGGCCAGAAGTGGCGCTGTGGCTCACGTGGCAGAGTGCTAGCCTTGAGCAAGAAGAAGCCAGGGACAGTGCTCAGGCCCTGAGTTCAAGCTCCAGGACTGGAAAAAATATAAAGTGTTATATATTCACAATAATTAAAAAAAAAAAAAGATTTCCAGGCTGGGTGCCAGTGGCTCATGCCTATGATCCTCGCTACTCGGGAGACTGAGATCTGGGGAATCATGATTTGAAGCCAGCCTGGGCAGGAAAGTCCGTGAGGCTCTTACCCCCAATCAACTACCAGAAAACCGGAAGTGGCGCTGTGGCTCAAGTGGCAGAGTGCTAGCCTTGAGCTGAAGAGCTCAGGGACAGCGACCAGTCCCAGAGTTCAAGCCCCACTGCCAAAAAAAAAAAAAAAAAAAAAAAAGGTCAGTGGCAAACATTTGTAGAACTTGGAAAAATGATCCAAAGTAAAGTGTGTGCATGTTTACCTGAATTAGGGAAGGGAAGGGGATCGTCAGGATGATGAGACGAAGGGTAAGGAGTGAACCAGTGCAACGTCAATAGTCACAAGACAATATGTCGGAAATTAACAGTACAACCTGGGAGTGAGGAAGGGGGAGGGAAGTGGGAGAAAAATGAGAGAGGGAGTGACGGCAAGTGTGACCAGAAACGTACCACTACTTTACGTACGTCACTGTCACCCCTCTGTACATCACCTTGACAATAAAATTAAAACTTCTGATAGAAAAAATATGTGAGGCAATATCATGACACTTTGATAAGATGTGGATGTGAAGTGGATCCCCGTGGCAGCCACCTTAGGTAATCACAATGATTTTGTTTGTATTTGGCAGGGACAATTAACCCGAGTCCTCACAGATTCCAAGCACACAATAAAGCATTATCAGATATCCCCACGATAAATATTAGGTCATTGACTGGATACACTGAGTGTTTGAATCTCTGGTCAGCATTCTCTGCGGCTCCTGCCCCTTGGCTGCGGGCCCTGCCTTCCCGCTGGGACTTTGGAGTCTGACCCTCTGGGTTTCCCAGGTGAGCACCGGCACTCTGACCCTGCCCTGTCTCAGTGGAGTAAAAAGACGTCGGACGAGAGGACGAGGCCGTGCTTTCGGTCTGTGAGAGAGTCTCCCACACTCAGAGTTTGACAATTGTGTGCCCGGTGTGTGTGGGGGGTGAGCTCTGCCCTTATTCATTCATCTGTTGCTGGACGGGTGTTTATCCACCCAGGTGTGGTGAAGAAACGCAAACGCTTCCATGAGCCGCCCATGGCCACCTCACTGCAGATGGACGTGCAGTGCTTGCGTCCCAGGCGTTCTTGTTCTCAGTCTTTGAGACTGCTGCATTCTGTTGCATGCAGGAGATTGACTGGCAACTCTGTGACATCATTCCAGTACTTGCTATCTTTTGCTATTTGGGGCATTTGCTTTTCAGTCATTTTTTTTTGTCAAGTTCTAAAAATTAAAAAAAAAAATCACCAAACAACCAAGGACAAGGTAAAGCCATGCAGGATTCCCCGAGGCCCCGCGGGTACTGAGCGTCATTCCTCTCAGCAGGCCTGGTGCAGGCCTGCCGTCGATGCTCAGAGCCTGACTGGATGTGTGGAAGAGCCACCTGTACCACACACTACCTACACCGCCACCTCTAGTTGATGGCACCTGTCGGGATTCCTTGAGACCAGAGGACTCAGGATGGACATGGCTAAGCCAGCATACGGAATTGTCGAATGATTGTTTTAAGTTAAACTCACTCAAGCCCCTTCGTGAATTTAATAGAACGTATGGCCAGAGTTCTAAAGCCCGGCTTGTGCGGTAAAATAGAATTCTGACTTCTTTTACCATTATTATCAATGAAGGCCGACTTCCTTTATCTTGATCAGCAGCAGGTCTGCTCATGGACGATTTGGCACAATTTTCATCTTTGCAGAAGTATCATCTCCTCATGACATCTCTAAATGCCTCTCAGATGTTTCCAACAGGTGACAAATGGTTGTGGTGATGGCACAAATTCTCACTTGTCTTCATGCCTCCACGGTGTTGGATCAATGATCCTTGACTCACAGAACAGTTAGAGAGCTTTCCCAGACTTTCTGTGCTAGGCTGGAGAGAGAGAGTACCTGGGCCATCTGGAGTTATTTTGCAGGACAAAATGAGATAAAGGAGGGAGAGCTCGCCTTCTTTTTTTTTTTTTTTTTTTTTGCCAGTCCTGGGCCTTGGACTCAGGGGCCTGAGCACTGTCCCTGGCTTCTTTTTGCTCAAGGCTAGCACTCTGCCACTTGAGCCACAGCGCCACTTCTGGCCATTTTCTGTATATGTGGTGCTGGGGAATCGAACCCAGGGCCTCATGTATATGAGGCAGGTACTCTTGCCACTAGGCCATATCCCCAGCCCAGAGCTCGCCTTCTTAAAAAGAAGCTAAATTGAAAAGGCAAAGGTTGATAGAAGTTGTAGGAAAATAAAAGGTTTGTTGGAGAGTTTGGGAGGCAGGCTGTATAATCCGTCCCCTCCTGCCTTTCATTCTAATCTGGATTCTGCAGGAAGAGGGGTGGGGTCTTTGGGATCCTCGATTCAGCCCCACATGGAACAGGAAACATGGGTCTCATCTTTCTGGGTCTGTTTTGTTTCGCTCAGTATGATTGATATTTCCCGGACCAAAATATAACCTTTCATGGAAACACACAAATAAGAGTATATGAATGCAAGCCACACTGATTAAAATACAGTATATATGGGTATGAAACTCCTTGAAACAAATTCTTTGCAGAATAAACAGCTTGACAAAATCAATAGCAGGAAGTTGAACAGGTGGTAGTGGGAGAGGTAAATGGAAGAGGTAAAGGGACAAATAGGCTGAACCTCAAGGAATATGTAGAAGGAGGAGGAACTCGACAGGATGCGGCAGGAGAGGATGGAGCCTGGGAGATGCGGACAGGAAGAAGGCACTGACTCTCAGGAAGCACTGGACACACACAACGGGCATGTTCAATCACGATGCTTCTTGAGAAACCTTTGATGAAATAAAAAATAAAGATGCCAAATTCTGAATCCAAGCCATTCCACTGAAATCCTCCTCTATTAATCTGTTCTTCTTCTGTTCACAAACTATGAGAAGCAAGCAACCTTATTTGAAAAGGACTTTATGTCCACACACAGTGGTTCACTCCTGTAATCCTAATTACTCAGGAGGCTGAGCTATGAGGATCACAGTTCAAAGCCAACTCCAGGAAGGAAAGTCTAGGAGACAGTTATCTCCAAGTAATCATCAAAAAATCCAGAAATGGGGGCTGGGGAAATAGCCTAGTGGCAAGAGTGCCTGCCTCGGATACACGAGGCCCTAGGTTCCCCAGCACCACATATACAGAAAAAAAAAACGGCCAGAAGCGGCGCTGTGGCTCACGTGGCAGAGTGCTAGACTTGAGCGGGAAGAAGCCAGGGACGGTGCTTGGGCCCTGAGTCCAAGGCCCAGGACTGGCAAAAAAAAAAAAATCCAGAAATGAAGGTGTGACTTAAGTGGTAGAACACCAGCCTGGAGCAGAAAAGCTCAAGGACAACTACCAAGAGCCTGTGTTCAAGCCTCAAGACCAGGAAACATTTATATTTTATTTATATTTATAAACAAACATTTATATTTTACCTGTAGAGATCATAACTTGTGATAGTAAGATGCTTTGTTAATTAAAAAGTGATGAGTTTGTTTTCATAAATATACTTTCAAAAGGGATATTCTTGAACATGCAAACATACACATGAATGTACAATCATATGCTTATAAGCATGTAAGCATATATATTCATGGAATATTAATGCTGATAAGAACAAGTTGTCATTGATAAATCAGAACCCACAGAAGTAAAATGTTCTAATGCCTTAATAGCTTTTTAAAACTTTTAAGGTTTTTACACCATTAAGAACCATATTTTTTCCAAGCGAGATTAATTTCCCCTCAAGTACTCTGTTCCTCACCATTTAAAGAAAGAAAACGAGTTCTTTAAAATCACAGTGATTGCTCTCCAAAAATTCTGCAGATCACTGAGTCCTACTTTGATAAAATGTGCACTTCCACAAAGGCTGGCCTGTCAGGTTATTAATAGTCTGACAGCTTAAAACTGGTTTTCTCCCCTCATACTTGATAAAGGAATCCAACAAATAAAACTCACGAGCTGGAGGCCAAGCCCATCCAATGTAACGAGAAGAGCAGTGCAGTTTCAGTGGGAGCCATCACGCATTGACTTACGTAGTGTCCTAGAAAGAGCTACAGAGAAATTAGATTGCTCACACTGAGTTTCCACCTCACCCCGGGAAGAGTGTCGATTATCAAGAAAACTATTAACAGAGGCTAGCGGGGATGTGGCCAATAGGGAACACTACTACACTGTTGGTAGGAGTGTAAACTTGTTCAACCACTCTGGAAAGCAGTGTGCAGGTTCCTCAAAAGGCTAAACATAGAGCTCCCCTATGACCCCGCAACCCCACATTTGGGCATTTACCCAAAGGATTACAAGCAAGATCTTACTAAAGCTACCAGCACAACTATGGAAATTGCAGCACAATTTGCCATCGCTAAAATATGGAACCAACCCAGATGCCCCTCAGTAGATGAGTGCATCAGGAAAATGTGGTACATATACACAATGGAATTTTATGTCTCTATCAGAAAGAATGATACTGCCCCATTCGTAAGGAAATGGAAGGACTTGGGAAAAAATCATACTAAGTGAAGTGAGCAAGACCCAAAGGAACATGGACTCTATGGTTTCCCTCACTAGGAATAATCAGTACATGTCTAGGAAAGTCCTAGCAGAAGATCACATTAGCTCAATAGCTATGCCCTTATAAACACATAAGACGGTGATAAGCAAAATCAACTCTAAGTTATGGAAATAAGTGGTTTATCATTGTTGTTTTTATTTTCAATGTACTATTTGAAATTATGCCATTTTCTATTGCCTTTTTCCCCATGGTTTTACTCCTGATGTCACTGTTACGGACTTTTGATACCCTGGATATTGTATATATATTTATTGGAACTAGGGAAGGGAAAGGGAACCTCAAAGTGGAGAGACAAAGGATAAAAGGTGAACCAATGCAGCAGCAATACTTATAAAACTATATGCTGTAAACCAACTGTAAACTCATGGGGAGGGGAGGGAGTGGGGAAGTGGGGAAAGGGGAGCACAATGAGGGAGGAGATAAAAAGTTGGATAAGAAATATACTCACTGCTTTATGTATGAAACTGTTTAACTCTTCTGTACATCACTTTAACGATAAATTAATTAGCTAAAATTATATTGTTCTTGGAGCATTGATTGATATAGTTGCTATAGGACTTCTGTCATTATTGCAGTTTTAACTGGATGTCATGGTACTTTTCCATGAGCTGTCCATTCAAATACCATACTTGTGTGGCATATTTGTTTAAAGAACAATTCTTGAGTAGATAGGAACTATGAGACTAAAAAGTTCATGAGAAGCCAGTAATGGTGGTGCATACCTGTAGTTCTAGCTACTCAAGAGGTTGACATCTGAGGATCCTGGTTTAAGCTCAGCCTAGACAGACAAATGTTAGAGGGTCTTATCCCCAATTAACTAATCAGAAAAAGCCAGAAGTGGCTATGTGCCTCAATTAGTGGAGCACCGGTCCTGAGAAAGAAAACATAATCCAAAACCTGAAAAGAGGCTATAGGAGAAATGATTTAATGTATTATCAGACATCCTTTTACACACACTTGAATGAAATGTATATGTACATTGACATATAATAATTGAATGAATAATTTGTATATTATCAAATGTACTTTTATTTATTTTTAAAAAGTTAAACAAGTACAAATATGTACTGTACTACCAATATTAAAAAGGGTAATTTGAAAATGACAACCAGGTTGAACTCCAAGCATGGGAAAGAAGAGGGCAGAACAGAGTGACCCAGGCTCTAATCCCAGTGGTGGGAACGCAGCCTCTAATCCCAGCAGTGGGGAGAGGAGGCCAGGATTGATTCTATAAGTAGGATTTTGTCAAAAAACAATAAAAAATACTTCAGAAAGTTTTATTACATTTAGGAAAATGATATGCTGTTTTGCAAATATTGCCTATAACTCCACATTTTATGCTATTAATAATATTTTCATTCCTTTGGACAGTATATTATGGTCAGTGTTTTGGAAACAGAAGTTTGTCTCTGCTCAGGGACAGGTGACAAGCACTCAGGACACACAATTTATTGAAGCTTATTATCAGGTTACTGTAGAAACTAACCTTGCCACAGCCAGGGCTACAGATCACAGGCTCTGGAATTTGTGTGCTGCACACAGGACTGAGTTCTCAGAATGAGGCTCATTGAAAAAGAAGCCTTTCTGTTGGAGATGTACAAAGTGCCTGTCCCCTTGTCCCTGCCCGAGGAAAACTTAACATCGATTTTTTTGAAGGACAAATTTCTGGTCTCTTACACACTCCTTGTTATTCAAAGCAAATGATCCAAAGCAGAATAGTTTGCTAAGAAATAATTTTATCTAAGACATCTTAACAACTTATCTAGGCAACAGATGCCTGGCTATATTTAAAGAGTTGTTTAAGAAGATTGTAACTCTGAAATGTTGAATCATTTTTGTAAGGACTGATGACAACTATTCAAGCATATTTTTGCCACATATATATTTTTGTCTTTGTATATATAAAGGAAAGGTTAAAGTCCTCAAAATAGCATTTTATTTGTAAACAAAGGTTTATTTTCTCCAGCTCTTTGGTTTCCTATTAAGCATCTCTAATTGACTGACGTCATGCACACCATCTTGCACAGAAGTCTAAGAGAACAGCCTAGCAGAAGGCCCAAGAGTGGAGCATGTGCAGGATGTACTCGGACCTGAGCCTTTATATAGAATGTGTGATTACATTAGTGCGTGAAGTATGTGGGTATAGATGCTAGACAATAGAGATAGATAGATAGATAGATGGATGGATAGAAACATACATACATACGCACGTACACACACACACACCCACACACACACACACGGAGCTGCCCCCACACACAGTGGGTCTTCCCCTTAGGGGTGCACCTCAGGAGGCTGACCCCTCAGTGTGCTGTGCCAACCTCTTAGGTGCTTCTGAATCAAATCAAGTTGACGGCTGAGACTGGACACGAACACTCTGGAGCGCAGCTGTCTTTCCTCTGCAGACTCATGGGTGGTTTCTTGAGCACAGCACAGCAGACTCTGCTCTGGAATGCGGAAGGGACTCGGCAGCAGGGCTCCCCGCCCAGTGCTCAGGGAGTGGGCTCCTGGTGATCACCTTGGCTGGGAGGCCATTTATGGAACATCTGTGGGTGTACCGTGGGCTGATTTTTGTTGTTAATGTTTCCAGTCCTAGGGTTTGAACTCAGGGCCTGGGTGCTGTCCCTGAGCTCTTTGTGTTCAAGGCTAGCGCTCTACCTCTTGAGCTACAGGGCCACTTCGGCTTTTTTTTTTTCCCGTCCTGGGGCTTGAACTCAGGGCCTGAGCACTGTCCCTGGCTTCCTTTTACTCAAGGCTAGCACTCTACCACTTGAGCCACAGCGCCACTTCTGGCTTTTTCTGTATATGTGGTGGTGAGGAATTGAACCCAGGGCTTCACGTATATGAGACGAGCACTCTACCACTAGGCCACATTCCCAGCTCCACTTCTGGCTTTTTTGAGAAGTTTACTGGAGATAAGAGTCTCTTGGGGGACTTTTCTGCCCCAACTGGCTTCAAATCGTGATCCTCAGAACTCAGCTTCTTGAGTAGCTAGGATTTCAGGTGTGAGTCACCAGTGCCTGACTTTGGACTAATTATTTTAAGCAACTGATCTTCATTTCCAAATCTTTCAAGCAACCTTAAAATTTAAAGTAGTTTTTTGTACATATTTTTTAAGTTCCTGAAAGAAAGGCAGCATTTAAAATAGACACATTTTTATGTGTTCAGTTCTACATGAGAATATTTGTCCTTGGTGGATGTGTGCGCCATTTTTCTAATTAGAGTAGGCCTTAGCAGAAGTTCACGAGCACCCGGAGAAGTTGTAGACAAGAAGAAAAAAAAATCAGGGATAAAAAAGGGAGATAAGTAAGCTGTATGAATTAATTACCTGAATATGTGATTATGGGCAAAATCAGCTCCACTTGTATCTTCTATGGTTGCATAAGTAAGTAAATATCTTACAGGAAAGGGACTTTTCTCACTGAGTTTCATAGAAGCCTTGACAATGCTGCCCTTATCCTTATTTGCAGAATTTATGGAAGTCATTTTTATTTTTCTTATTTATTTTGATCATTGCTAGTTATTCAGGTAAAAAGGTTAAAGCATTAGTAGAAGGAAGTAAAGATGTTCATTTATGTTGAAGATTCAAAAATGAGAAGATTATTCACAATGACTGAGATACGGAAACAAACAGAAAGGCTGTAGGCGACAATGTACAAAAGTGCTGTGGCACATATACACAATAGAATATTATTCAACCGTAAATAGTGAGGTTCTGCCACGAGTTAAGATGCAGATCAAATTAGAAGAAACAGGGGCTGGGAATGTGGCTTAGCTGTAGAGCACTTGCCTAGCATGCATAAAGCCCTGGGTTCAATTCCTCAGCACCACTTAAGCAGAAAAAGCCGGGAGTGGTGCTGTGGTTCAAGTGGCAGAGTGTTAGCCTTGAGCAAAAAGAAGCCAGGGACAGTGCTCAGGCCCTGAGTCCAAGCCCCAGGACTGGCAGAAAAGAAAACAAATTAGAAGAAACAGAGGAAGGGTGGAGTATTATTCAACCTTTACACCTGTGTTTTTGCCATCTGTTTTAAGGGGCATTAAACTGGATATATCCACCACAGAAACTTATAGTAACTTTTTTAATAATATAGGTAACGTATACATAAATATTTCAAACTTTAAGTAAGCAGATATCGAATCTAAAACATGGGTGATGAAAGGTCGATACGAAATGCAAAGCATTGGGTAGGCACATCTTACTAAGTGATGGATTTCCTCTAAAGAGTGGATTTCACCTGGCCCAGAATCCAAATGAAGGGCGGGCATGGGTGGCTGCTCGCCTGTAGTACCCACTTTACGCTATAGACACCCCTTAAGGTCATGTTGACCCTTCCATAGAACACACTGAAATTCATTTTTAAGACAATAAGAAAAAAATCTCTCAACATGATCTGCAGAATCCTGCTTTGCATTGTTCCAATCATGGGTGCAGATGCTTCTATTAGTGGTGGAAGGGAGCTTTAGCTATATAATGGAGGAAGTGAATTTGTTCAATACCCTTTGTATGTCTCCACGGAATTACAAAAAGGAAACTTCCATGCTATTAATGTATAATCATAAAAATAGTAAAAAAAAAAAGTCATCTACAAAGATAAACTTGCCTCACCCCATGAAATCATACTTCCCTCATCACTCGTTTCCCCCTCCATCCTGCAAAGTCACCACAAATGCACTTAAATATTCATTGTCTAACAGAAGATATGGTGTTTTTATAATTTGTAATGATTTCATAATACATCCCAGTTCTGTGTATTTTAATAAATTTATTTCATATTTGGACCTAGGTATTCAATGATAGTACATCCATGCTTACTTGGTCATTAATGGAACACACCTATATAGGCTGCAATTTAAAAGTTGGATTAAAAAAATGGCAGACAGGAAGAAAATGGGAAAGACAGGTTCTATGTGAAGTTTATTCCTTTGTCTCACCACAATGCACAGCTTGTCCTTGCTGTGGGCCCCGTGGGCCAGTGGGGTTTACTCAGTGGAGTTAATCACATAGATGGAAGAATCACTGCCTTCCTGGACATAGCTGGGGCCAGCCATATTAGACATCCAGCATGTGCTGCTTGACATGGCCAAAAATTGTTAGGATAGAATAATAGGAACACTTAAAACATGAAAACAAGTTTGAAGTTGAAGCACGCATGAACGACTCTGCATTGTAAGTTAGTCATAGAACCACTTGAAGATGGAAAATTTAAACCTTTGCATGCAAAAACATTGGTGACAGATCACATGAACGAGTGAAAGTAATCGCAATCATAAAGGTATTTGATTGTCAATGATGAGAAGATAAAGCCAGGTTTTGGTGTCTCACACCTGTAATCCTAGTTACTTAGTTGTTTGAGATTTGAGTATCTTGATTCAAAGCTAACCCTGGCAGAAAAGTCAGTGAGACTCTTACCTCCAAGTAACCAGGAAGAAGTGAAAGGTGACACGAGTGGTAGAGTGACAGCTTTGAGCAAAATCTCTAAGTGAGAGCCCTGAGTTCAGACCCTAGCTCCAGCACGAAAGTATAGAAAAAGTCACAAAAATATACTATACAAAAATATATACTATACATATATATACTATATATATGCTATATATATACTATATATATACTATATATGCTATTTATACTATATATACACTATACAAAATATATACTATACTATACAAAAATATACTATACAATAACAGTCGATGCTCAAAAATGAAATAAGCTATTCAAAAAGCATGAAGTAAAATGCCTAGAGAAATATTTTGTATCTTGAACTTTAATAGAATAGCTATTTTTGAAATCTATAAAACATATTAACTTCTTAATATAAAATCCTGATTGAAAGTAAGATGATCACCCAGGATACAGAGCCGGTGGCCAGCAGTGTGCTTTTCCAGGATGGCCTTCTTTGGGGGAGCCCCCTCTGAAGGATCTTGTTTGAATAACCATACACAAGGGTAGGCAGCCATGCTAAGTTCCATCCAGCATGTATGTCTAAGCACAAGTCTCAGTTCTATGCATGGTAATACACACATGCACATGCACGAACGTACACACCTACGTGCATTCGCATTTATATAAAATTAGATGTTATTGAATTGCTCTTCTGAGAACAATCAGAACTCCCTTCTCCACCGTTTCCATCAGCTTACAAATTCTTTGATGATAACCCTGACCTTGAGCTGTAGCATCAACTGCAATGCCAAACAAATACTGCAAAATGTTTCTGGGTGGGTGAAAAAGATTAGATTCCAGTGATAGAAATATCAAGAATAGAAATAGAATTCCAACAAATTTTAGCCTTGTCTTATAAAATCACAGCTTTCCCAGGGACTAGAAATGATGTTTGGATGTCGTGTCTGTGCCAGGCGGATGGCAGTCTCCTCCTGCGCCGATGAGCTCTGTGCTTCCTGTGACAATCGCATGGATCCCTCAAGCCTCGTTATTCTGCTCTATCTGTTCATCCTTAGTTGATCGAAACATGAAGCGGGTCCCGTGAGATTCTACAAATGTCCCATAAACGATAGTGCTAAAGTATAAATATCATTATTATACAATAACACCCGCTCGACTCCGCCTTGTAATTGGCTGAAGTACAGTTTGAGGACTGAGTTCCAGGACACCACCCACTGAGCAATTCTGCACTCGGCACCCAGCACGTGCCCTCCCTCCGCAGTGGAAACAATCCTCATCGCACCACGCGCAAATCTCCATGTTGTGCTCAGAGGAGGAGGACTTGCCTCCCCAGGACAGAGATGGGTGGGGTGAGGCCTGGGGCAGCAGCTGACACAGACAAGGCCTTGAAGCTTCCATCGATCTCAGAGAGTGAGCACTCCGACACCAGCCCGTCCTGAGCAGCCTGCTGCTTCCTCACTCCTGCAAAGCTGGCCCGGGAGGGGGCTGAGATCTGGGGATCCAGTGTGAAGCCAGCCCGGGCAGACAGATCTGTGACATTCTCATCTCTGCTTTACCAGGACAACATAGAAGCTAACATGTGACCCACGTGGTAGAGCACCTGCCTGGAGCACAACAGCTTGGCAGGTGTGTAAACCCCAGTACCAGCACCTACACACACTCACACGCTTACACTCATACACACACATACACGCAAATCGCAAGTGCATTGTGGGACTACGAAAATAGATGTCAAACTTCAGGAAGAAAAATTAATAGAGATTTTCATCTAAATGAATTCATGATACTGAAACACGCTGACAATTAAGTTCTCCCATGTCCTTGATAGATTTTTCAGTGGAAACCATTGATCGCACCTGGAACAGCCAACGTTTCAGTCCGGGAGGACCAAGAATCATGCACATTAGAAAGCAGTGTGTGTTCAGGCTTTGTGTATGCTGTTGAAGTGGCCGCGAGGAATGGGGACACAGCTCTTGGGTGGCCCGTGCTGTGCCTGGCTTTCGGGAATTCCCCTGCCTGTCACAGGAAGTCTTTCACGCCTGTGCAGTGGATTGCCCAATGCCCGCTCATTGTCCGGCTACTTTCTGAACATATTTCCTCCTGAGAGTACACCATTGCAGCCTCACCATCCAGGGAAACATCACCAGTCGTACAACTCATTTTTTTTCCTACCTTTTCCACCTTGCAATTTTTCTTTACCTTTTCTTTCTCGACCTTCCCATTCCAACTACACATTTGTTTCCCTATTATCTTTTAACACACTAATGAAATGTATTTTAAGGAGGCCTCTATTTTTCTATTATATTTGTATTTTATTTCCTAGAATGTTCTCCACTTGTTTTATTTCCATGGCTTAAGCACATTTTGTTAAGAATATTATTAATTACATTGCATAAACTCATGGTCTTTTCTTGTATTTCTTTTTGCATCCTTCTGCTATCTTTCTGTTGCTTTGGATTTTTCTTCATGTCTTGTGTAGGACCATCTGAAATGTCTTGAATTGTTGGTGTTAGTTAGAGTAATCTCTGTTGGTGATGTCTCATGTGACAATTCTCAGCTGGGGATCGTCCACTTTCGTAAAAGCGTTTCTAATGTGAGGCCCGATAACACATGCACGGCTTCCATTTGCCGCCTTCTCCAGAGGGATTCTTCTCAGTGCTAGAGGGGACTGAGGCTGGCAGTCCACACTTTGGAAGCTAACCAGGAAAAGATTTCTCTATGCTCTGTGTACACACTCGAGACTTTTCCTCATCACTCATCCAGATGAACCTTCACAAATGTTAGGACCTCCCTTCAAACCTCACTAACAAGCTTTCTGCCTTCTATCCCTGGTGCAAAGGCAAGCCCACCCTGGGTTGCCAATGTGGGGGTAATATCCTCGCTGTGAATATTTTGCAGTCTTTCCAGCAGGGCCTGTTTTGCTCCTTAATGGTCTTACAATTCGCCGAGTAAAAGTACAGTAAGAATTTAGAGGTGACCAGTGCAGCTGAGTGAAACCGCCTTACGTGTGTAATTCTATTTCAATATCTGGAAATGGTCTACTATCATGATTAGAGATGCCGAATTCAGCACTACTCCTTCTTCTGGTACAAACTATGAGGCCGATAAGGAAAATGTACACAGCTCCCGTGGTTCCTGCTCTTCCTTCCTTTAGCCACCCTGCACTGTCATCTGCCCCATTGGGCTTGCCGGCAGATACACAGTGCAGGACTGAGCCCTTGTGGGCACCTGCAGCCACAGAGGTGACTCTGGCGGAGAATCCTGCAAGCTCCAGACACGGGCCTCATAGCGACCGAACAGCAGTGTATCATCACTTGCTGTTTACTTCACTGTAGTACATGGGTATGCTGTAATAAAACATAAACGATGACCTTCATAAAGATGTTGTTTAAGAAGCTGCTAGTGCAAAATTAAGATGTGCTCAGTAAACCGACGTTGCTCGGTGTCACATGCAGTAACAACTCCTTTACACACAGCAGCACAAGAGTCCCTGGTAAATAAAGGGTTACCAACCAAACCAGACAGAAGCATTTGAGGAAGACTGCAAATTTGGGAATAGGACTCATTTCATAGGCAAGAGCCATTTCTAGGGCCATCAGAAGCCTGATGGGTTACTTTTGAGGGCGATGGTCAATTGTCATGAAAGCGTAATTTCCCATAACAAACCTATCATTCTCTCTGAATATATATAAATACCGAGATATGATAAAATGGTGTTCCACGCATGTTGACAAGACAAAATGTAATTACTTTTGTTCAAATTTTCAATTTGATCTTAGATAGGGGCTCATAATTGAACAAATGCAGATAAAACTCTTTCACAAGAATATCCTTGCTCACATTGTTGGTGACTACAATGAAATCAGTAAGCTTTGTGACACAAACACACAACAGCACCATCACACCACTCCATGGCATTTCACAAAGACTGTGAGAGGAATTGTGAGCGAACAGGGTTCACCTTCCATGACGGCCAGCAGTGGTTCTCATAACTAATCCTGGCTATTCAGGAAGCTGAGATCTGAAGATTCTGATTTGAAGACAGACTGGCAGGGAAGTACCTGGGATCAAGGTGTAGCTGTGGTACAAGTGGTAGAGCACCAGACCTGAGTGAACAAAGCCAACTGACAGTGCAAGGCCCTGAGTTCAAGTCTCAGTATTGGCAAACACACACACACACACACACACACACAACACGACTGCACACAGAGAAAAAGATTTGTAAACCATGATAAAAATCTGCTTAAGTCTAATCTAGAACTACAATCAATTTAAACTAATGGTGGCTCATAGGCAGTTATTTAAACACTTTAAAACAAGGTGGAAAAGCCATAAGCTTAAAAAAAATTCACTATGAGATTTAAGAAAAACACTGCATTGGGCAATTGGAAAAACAATGTTTTCCTGTTTAATAACTTGAGAAGTCTTGGGAGCAATGAGGAGGAGGGAAAGTGGAAGAAAATAAGGGAGAGGGTAAAAATGTTCAACAAGAAATGTACTCATTACCTTACTTATGTAACTGCAACCCCTCTAACATCACCTTTACAGTGAGACAAAATAATGAAAAGGTCAGTTGAGATGTCTTTAGAGAGGCTGTAGCTCTGCTCTTGAAGAATCAGGAGGAACACAAAGCAACACCAGCAGCTCAGGGTCACTGTCATTGCGCTCACTTGCAGTTTGAGTGTGTGTAACCATCTCCAGATGCAAACTTTCAGACCCAGAAGTATCTATTTATGTCTGTCTGGTATGAGTCTCCTGGGCTTGGTTAAGCCTCATTTCAAAAGACACATCCCTAAGAATCTTCCCTGAGCCATCGAGTCTTCCTCTAGACACTCAGTACATGGTTACTCTTTTAAAGATGTCTCACTGGCCATCATCTCTCGCACGCTGACTCCCTCTTCTCCTCCCCCAGTTTGTTTGAGTAGGGCACACTGTATTTGTGCATTTGTTTGTTCACCCAGCGGCTCGGGCCTCACCCCCTCCTGGGCTTGTGGGTTCTAGGCCGACGGTGTGACAGCGAGGCAAGGCCTCGGCCTAGGGCCCCGGCGGTTCACAGGAGGCGAGCGTCTCCCAGCCGGGAGCGCGGGTGTGCGCCACTGGCGCCCTGCTCCCAAGCCCCTGTGCACACGCACCCGGGGAGGTGGCGTGTCGGGGGGACCGTCGTGCCCTGTGGGTGTCCTGTTTCCACGGGGACAGCGCTCGTTCACAGCAGGGAGGTTGAAAGTGGGCAGAGGGGGGACTGGGTGGCTGCCCCTTTCCCGCCCCGGCTCGATTCGATTCTTAGGACCATTGGTTGACCTCAGGCAGCTTTCCCAGGGCCCCGCGTTGGCCTGATGGCCGTCTGGGCTCCGGAGCCCTAGTCCCCAGGTCCCGGGGCCTGGCAGCAGCCGGGGCGGACGGGCTCGGGTGAGCCGCGGGAGGAGGGGGCCGCGGGGTCTCACCGCAGCCGGCCCCGGGCGCCACGCTGCCGTGCGGGGCAGACGGGGGAGGACGCGGGGCATCGGGGCAGTGGGGGGGGCGGACGGGGGAGGACGCGGGGCATCGGGGCGGTGGGGGGGGCGGACGGGGGAGGACGCGGGGCATCGGGGCGGTGGGGGGGGGCAGGGGCGGACGCGGGGCATCGGGGCGGTGGGGGGGGGCGGACGGGGGAGGACGCGGGGCATCGGGGCGGTGGGGGGGGCAGGGGCGGACGCGGGGCATCGGGGCGGTGGGGGGGGGGCTGACGGGGGAGGACGCGGGGCATCGGGGCGGTGGGGGGGGGCGGACGGGGGAGGACGCGGGGCATCGGGGCGGTGGGGGTCAGGGGCGGACGCGGGGCGTGGGGGCGGGGCGGCCATGGGGACAGAGGGCGGCTGGGGACAGGGAGGGCGACGTCCCCACCCCAGCCCCAGCATGGAGGGCGCGCAGGCAGGGAGCCATCACCTTGGGAGAGCGGGGAGGACGAGGCCCCGACGCCGCAGGGCCCGCGGCAGGTCCCCCCCGTCCCCACTGCCCCGGGAGAGGAGGGGGACGCGGGCCCGCCGGGGCGCCGCACGGGCCTCGAGCCCCGCCACGGCCCGGCCAGGAGCTGCCCGACCCCGCCAGAGCCCCGGCCAGGGGAGCCGCCCGACCCCGCCATGGCCCGGCCAGGAGCCGCCCGACCCCGCCATGGCCCGGCCGGGAGCCGCCCGACCCCGCCATGGCCCGGCCAGAGCCGCCCGACCCCGCCATGGCCCCAGCCAGAGCCGCCCGACCCCGCCATGGCCCGGCCAGAGCCGCCCGACCCCACAGCCCTCCCGGAGCCCTCCCCGCAGCCCGCCCCGCAGCCCTCCCCGCAGCCCTCCCCGCAGCCCTCCCCGCAGCCCTCCCCGCAGCCCGCCCCGCAGCCCTCCCGCAGCCTCCCGCAGCCCTCCCGCAGCCCGCCCCGCAGCCCTCCCGCAGCCTCCCGCAGCCTCCCGCAGCCCGCCCCGCAGCCCTCCCGCAGCCCTCCCGCAGCCCTCCCGCAGCCTCCCGCAGCCCGCCCCGCAGCCCGGAGGCCAGGCAGCGTTTGTCTTTCTTCACTCAACCGAAGGCGGCCATGGCCTGCTCCGCGCGGTTCCCGGCGGTCATGGACACCGTCACCTGTCTCCCCCTGCACGGCCGTTGATGCACAGATTCCACACCGACCACGGAACGAAGAAGCACAAGCGAAGCGCCCACCGGCATTAGGTGAGTAAGATGGAAGAACTGACTTCAACCCCCAAAATGTGGACTTTATAAGGGGAAAACCCATTATCTTAAGAAATCACATTAACGGAGGGTTAAAAGGCAGAATACACAAGAAAAGTGAAAAAAGTGAATAGGTTTACGAGCACAAAGAAACTTTTAATTTAACATTAACTGCTTAAGTTGACTTTAGAAGACAAAATACCTGAGCGATTTGCATTAAGAATGTTGTCATTTTATCTTTCAGATACTCTTAAAAGTTTAACTTTCAAGTGAAATTATGATGATTAATTTTAGATTTTTAAAATTTCACATTTCATGCTGTAAATGGATAAGTTGCTTTTATCACAAATAAATGATCATGAGCTGAAATGAATAGAAAAAAGTGAAATACACAAGTGTATTTTAAAGGGACTAAAATGATTTAATGATTGGAAAAATAAAAGTTTGTACTGAAAGGGAAGAAAAAAATTTCAACTCATATTCTTTTTTTTTTAATTTTTATTGTCAAACTGATATACAGAGGTTACAGTTTCACATGTTAGGCCTTGGGTACATTTCTTGTAGTGTCTGTTACCTCCTCCCTCATTCCCCTTCCCCCTCCCCCTTTCGCTCTCCCCCCATGAGTTGTTCAGTAGATTTACATTGAGCAGTTTTGCAAGTATTGCTTTTGTAGTCGTTTGTCTTTTTATACTTTGTCTCTCCATTTTGGTATTCCCTTACAGTTTCCTAGTTCTAATACCAGTATACACGGTTTCCAATGTACTCAGATAAGATACAATGCTAGTGCAGGTATAGCCACAGGAAGGGGATACAAGAGGATCATCAATAATAGAAGCTACGGTTTCACATCACATGTTGAAAGTAATTACAACAGTGATATAATAGTCATTTTCATAACATGGAGTTCATTTCACTTAGCATCATCTTATGTGTTCATAAGGGCATAGCTATTAGGCTCTTGTGATCCTCTGCTGTGACTAGCCTAAACCTGTGCTAATTATTCCCAATAAGGGAGACCATAGAGTCCATGTTTCCTTGGGTCTGGCTCACTTCACTTAGTATAATTTTTTCCAAGTCCTTCCATTTCCTTACGAATGGGGTGATGTCATTCTTTCTGATAGAGGCATAAAATTCCATTGTGTATATGTACCACATTTTCCTCATCCATTCGTCTACTGAGGGGCATCTGGGTTGGGTCCATATTCTAGCTGTGACAAATTGCGCTGCGATGAATATTGTTGTGCTGGTGGCTTTAGTGTGTTCTTGTTTGTGGTCTTTTGGGTAGATGCCCAAAAGTGGGGCTGCTGGTCATAGGGGAGCTCTATGTTTAGCCTTCTGAGGAATCTCCATACTGCTTGCCAGAGTGGCTGAACCAGTTTACAATGAAGTAGGGTTTCCTTTTGGCCACATCCCCTCCAACATTTGTCATTGTTAGTTTTCTTGTTATAGGACATTCTTACTGGGGTGAGGTGGAATATCAATGTTGTTTTGATTTGCATTTCTTTTATGGCCAGTGATGTAGAGCACTTTTTCATATGTCTCTTAACCATTCTCATTTCCTCATCAGAGAAGTCTCTTTATAAGTCTTTAGCCCAGTTGTTGAGGGGGCTGTTGGTTCTTTGCAGTTTTGTTTCGGAGGAATGTATTTTTTTTAGTTCTGCATATGTTTTAGATATGAGGCCTTTGTCTGTTCTATGGCCGGTAAAGATCTTTTCCCAATCTGTGGGCTTTCTGTTTATCTTGCGAGCTATGTCCTTTTCCCTGCAGAAGCTCTGCAGTTTGATGCAGTCACATGTGTCCAACCTTTCTTTGATGTGTAGCATTTCTGAGTCTTTGTTAAGGAAGTTCCTTCCTGTGCCAAGGAGCCCAAGTGTTTCTCCTACTCCTTCCTTTATTGTTTTCAGGGAATCTGTTTTAATTTCGAGGTCTTTGGTCCATTTAGAATTGATTTTGGGGCAGGGTGATATATAAGGATCTAGTTTTAGTTTGTTGCATGTGTTGAACCAGTTTTGCCAGCACCATTTGTTAAAGAGGCTGTCTTTCTTCTAGACTATTTTTTTAGCTTCTTTATCAAAGATTAAGTAGGCATAGTTCTGTGGGTTCATTTCTGACTCTTCAATTCTGTTCCATTGGTCTTCCGGCCTGTTCTTGTGCCAATACCAAGCTGTTTTTATTACTATAGCTTTATAATACAGCTTGAAGTTGAGTCTTGTAATTCCTCTAGCACTGTTCTTTCTGCTTAGGATTGTTTTTGCTATTCTGTGTCTTTTATTGTTCCATATAAATTTCTGGATTGCTTCCTCTATTTCATTAAAAATGGTGTTGGGATATTAATGGGTATTGCATTGGATTTGTAGATAGCCTTTGGCAATATTGCCATTTTGATTATATTAATCCTCCCAATCCAGGAGCATGGGAGGTTTTTCCATTTCCTTAGTTCTGCCTTAATTTTGTTTTTCATGTTTTTAAAGTTCTCATCATAGAGGTCTTTTGCTTCTTTGGTTAAGGTTATTCCTAGGTATTTTATGTTTTTTGAGGCTGTTGCAAAAGCAGTTGCTTTCATGATTTCAGCCTCGGCGTTAGGGTCATTAGCATATAGAAAGGCCATTGATTTTTGAGGGTTTATTTTATATCCTGCAACTTTGCCAAAGTTTTGGTTCAGCTATAGTAGCTTGGGAGTAGAGTCTATGGGGTTCTTTAGGTATAGGATCATGTCATCTGTGAAGAGAGAAAGTTTAACTTCATCTTTTCCTATTTGGATCTCCTTTATATTTTCTTCTTGCCTAATTGCTCTGGCTAGGAATTCTAGTACTATGTTGAAGAGAAGGGGAGAGAGTGGACAACCCTGTCTTGCTCCTGATTTTAAAGGGAATGGCTTAAGTTTTCCACCATTTAGAATTATGCTTGCTGTTGGTTTGTCATACACTGCCTTGATTATATTCAGGAATCCCAGTTTGTCCAGGGCTTTTAGCATAAATGGGTGCTGGATTTTATTGAATGCCTTTTCCCCATCCAGAGATATAACCATGTGGTTCTTTACCTTTCTCTGGTTGATGATGTGGGTTACATTAATTGACTTGTGTATATTGCACCAACTTTGCATCCCTGGGATGAATACAGTTTGATCATTTTCTATGATTTTTTTGATGACCTGTTGAAGTCGATTGGCAAGAATTTTGTTGAGAATTTTGGCATCTATGTTCATCAGGGAAATCGGTCTATAGTTCTCTTTCTGTGATGAGTCCTTGCCTGGTTTTGGGATGAGGGTTATACTGGCTTCATAGAATGTGTCTGGTAGTGAACTTTCTCCTTCAATTTCATTGAAGAGTTTGAGAAATATTGGTATGGGTTCTGTTTTGAAGGCCTTGTAGAATTCTGCTGTGAATCCATCTGGACCTGGGCTTTTCTTGGATGGGAGATCACTTATTGCCATTTCTATTTCAATGCTGGATATGGGTCTGTTCAGAAGGTTTAAATCTTCATGGTTGAGTTTGGGGATATCAGTTTTTTCTAAGAAATCATCCATTTCTTCCAGGTTCTCAAATTTGTTGGCATAAAGTTTTGCAAAAGAGTCCCTCATTGTGTTCTGAATTTTGGTTGTTTTGGTGGTGATGTTATCTGTTTCATCTTTGATCTTGTTTATCTAGGTTTGCTGCTTTCATTTTTTGTTCAGGTTTGCTAGGGGTCTGTCTATCTTGTTAATTTTTTTCAAAGAACCAACTCTTTGTTATGTTGATTCTTTCACTGTTTTTTTTGTTTCTAATTCATTTAATTCTGATTTGATTTTAAATATTTGCTTCCGTCTTTTGATTTAGGGTTTGGCTTGTTCTCTTTTGAGGTGATTAAGGCGCTTCCGTAAGTTGTTGAGTTGCTGTTTCTCCAGTTTGTTGATGTAGGCACTCAGAGATATAAATTTCCCTCTGAGTACTGCCTTTGCTGTGTCCCAAAGGAGCTGGTACTTTGTGTACTCATCTTGGTTGAATTCCATAAACATTTGAATTTCTGTTCTAATTTCTTCAATGACCCACTGAAGTGTGTTGTTTAGTCTCCATGAACTGTAGGATTTTCTGTGGTGGCTGTTTGAGTTGAGCTCTAATTTTATTCCATTGTGATCTGAACGAATGCAGGGAATGGTTTTGATACTTCTGAATTTGTACAGATTTCCTTTGTGCCCTAAGCTATGATCTATTTTGGAGAATGTTCCATGTCCTGCTGAAAAGAATGTGTATTCAGTTGTTGCTGGATGGAATATTCTGTAGATGTTGGTTAAATCTAGTTGGTCTTTGCAGTTGTTTAGGTCTGTGGTTTCTTTATTCAGTTTTTGCCGTGTTGATCTGTCCAGAGGTGATAGTGGAGTGTTAAAGTCCCCCACTCTCAATGTGTTTGGGTCTATTAGTGTTTCTAGAGTCAGTAGTATTTGTTTGATGATGTTGGGTGCTCCTGTATTTGGTGTGTAGATATTGAGGATGGTTGTATCCTCCTGTAGGAGAGATCCCTTTACTAGTATGTAGTAACCTTCTTTGTCTCTTCTTACCGTTTTTAATTTGAAGTCAATTTTATCTGATACTAGGATTGCAACGCCAGCCTGCTTATGGGTTCCATTTGCATGTTAAGATTTGACTCCATCCTTTCACTTTTAGAAGATGTTTACTTTTGCTGGATAGATGTGTCTCTTGGAAGCAGCAGAAAGATGGATCTTGAGTTTTGATCCAACTTATGAGCCTATGTCGTTTGATTGGAGAATTAAGTCCATTAATGTTGAGAGTTAGGATTGAGAGATGATCGTTTGTTCCTTTCATTATATCTATCTTGTTAAAAGCTGTGTCTTCCCATTTCTGGATCTAATATTCTGGTTTTCAATTTAGGGCTCATTTCTCTGTCTGTATTGGGATCTTGATTATTTTCCCTGTACAGTACATCTTTGAGGATTTTCTGCAAAGTTGGTTTTGTGGAGATATATTGTTACAGTTTTTCCTTACTGTGGAAGACTTTTATTTGACCTTCAGCTATGAATGAGAGTTTAGCTGGGTACAGTATTCTTGGTTGGTAGTTATTTTTATTTAGGGTTTGGTATACCTCATTCCAGGCTCTCCTTGCTTTCATGGTCTCTGCTGAGAAGTCTGGGGAATTTCTGATTGCTTTTCCTTTATATTTGATTGTTTTCTTCTCCCTAACAGCTTTAAGGATTCTTTCCTTGGACTTTATTGATCCTGTTTTGATCACAATGTGTCGGTGGGATGTCCTATTCTGGTCTGGTTGGTTTGGAGTTCTAAATGCTTCTTGTATCTGTATAGGCCTATCCTTCTGGATATTTGGGAAGTTCTTGGCTAATATTCAGTTAAATAGGTTGCCTATTCCATTAACTTCTTTCTCCAGGGTTTCCTCAATTCCTATTAGCCTTAAATTGGGCTTCCTGAATGTGTCTTGGAGCTCCTGGAGTGACTGTTTTGTCGATTGGATTGGTTTTGAATTGATTTTTGATCTTCCTCCATAGATTCTAGGGAATCTTCAGCTCCTGAGATTCCCTCCTCTGCTTCAGTTAGTTGGAACTATAGGCTAGCTACTTGATTTCGAATCTCTTTTTCTTCTGACTGGACTTTCCTGATGACTTCCATGTCCTTGCTATAATTATCTCGTAGGTCCTGCATGGACTTCTTTACTTTATTAACTTCATTAATTTGGTTCTGAGTGCTGTCTCTCAAATCTTCTATCTTTTTGTTTGACTCTTGAGTTCAATTATGTTTCTATTTGTGGAGGCCATGAAATTCTCCATTAGTTTTTGCTTTGCCTCCTCACGCTCTAGAATAGTTGACTGAAGAGATTCAAACTTTTCATTTATCATTTTTATCAGTAGACTTTGTAGAGCATTTTGAGGGTTGTCTTCTATGTCTTTGATTGATTGCTCTGCTTCCTACTTGTTTTGAGTGGGAGATGAGACTCCATTGATTGCCATCTTTCTTGTGTTTCTTCTGCCCACTTGGATTGGGAATGCCAATCTACAAGCACTTGTGAGCACTGTTTAAGACCCAAAGCAGACCTTACCAAGCACTGTTGTGTAAATCGTAGAAGTTCACAATTATGTACAGATACCTTGTATACCTGTATATAAAATTCGTTTTGGTGTTCCTAAAGAATACAATTTTGATATAACAACCAATCATAAGCCCTGTATTCAGTAGTTACTTATTTACTGTTACAACCCTATGAGCAATTTTTGTTCTTATATTAAGTTCTTTTTGGACTGGCTGGCTTTGTCTTTGAACCACTTTGATTCACTCTGATTGAGCAGGGATACCCTTTATCCAATAACCAGGAGTCAATGGAATCTGGAGGTCCTGGAATTAAGTCAGGAGGGTAAGTTAGAGGTAGTAAAGAGAATAAACTGTATAGGGGAGGGTGATGATTTGGTTTAGTTTCAGTGATGTGGAAATGTGGAGGAGAGTACAGTCAGTAGAAAGAACAAGGTTAAAATGATAGACAATGAAATGTAAGCAGAAAAGAGTGGAGGTGTTATTCATAGGAAAGTAAATTTTTAAAGAAAGAGAATGTGAAGAGAGAAATAAAGAAAAAATAGTGGAAGACAAATGCACAAAACAGAGAAAAGTTATTTAAAAAAAAAACCCAGATAAATGAATGACCAGAAAAAAAAAAAAGGTTGATAAAACAAACAGGTAAAAATAAAAAACAAAAAAACAACGACGTTTCAGATATGAAAAAAAAAAAAAACGCTAAAAAAATGTTTTGAAAAAAATGAAGTCCTCCTTGTCTGGGTGGTCTTTCCCCAGTCTCTGGTTTCCTTGTGATGGTCTGCAGTCTATTTTGCTGATTGGCTGGTTTGATTTGCTTTCAGTTCGCAGGGGGTGGATCTGTTCTGACCCTCTTCCCCTGTTAGTGAAATCCTTGGGCTCTGTGGTTCACACAGCAGGTAGGTGTTGGGCGTCCACTGTAGGTGGGGGCATGAACAGTCTTGGGAACTGTGGCTCCTCCCGTCTGCTGTGGGGCAGCTGCCTTTAATGCCTGGCTTTGAATAGGCTGTGGCCAGAGGTGGGGCACCTTTGGCCTGGTTTACCCGGCTGAGAGTTGCTTGCCTGGGGGAGGTTCCTCCCTCCTGGGCAGGGCGGCCTATTGGGTGGAGCTGGCTATGGAATTCAGCTTCGTTTCAGGCTGGGAGTTGGGCTTCCTCTGTGATGGGACCATTTACCTGTCTCGGGAACTATTTGTTCTCTTGTCTGGTTGTTTCGTGCCGCCGGTAGCTGCTCGCTGCTTTCGCTTTTAATTTAGAAATTCTGGTGGGCAGGGCGGGGCACCTCTGGCTGAGTTCACCTGAGTGTGTGAGCTGCAGCCCAGGACAAGCCCCCCACCTGGGCAGGGGGCGTTCTCCTATGCAGAGCTGCTCTCACTGGTCGGTCCCTCTTGCCCTTTTCAAAGATGGCTGCTTTGTCCTCGCTTTCCCCAGGCCCGCTTTAGTTCCAGTGTGGTCTGACTTTATGCCAGTGTCAAAGATGGCGCTTTGCTCTGCCGGTGGGGGAAGGGCTACCTCCCAGAAGCTGCTCTGTGGGCGCGAGTGAGAATGTCATTCATGGGGTACTCACGCTTTCTCTGCGATTTCAGCCCGTCGGTGCTCAGCCTGCAATCCGCGTGTGTCCGCCGCCATCTGGAGGATTTCTCCCCGGTCTCCGTTGGTTGCTTTAGCTTTGGGGAGTCCGGGTCGCTGTGCTGGTGCCGGCACTGGCGTGGTGGCAGGATGCTGCCCGGAGCTCAAATCTGTTTTCAGATGAGCAAAGTGGATTTTTCCTTCCTGGCCAGAATCCCTGTACTGTTAGAACTTACTCTGGTTGTCTTTCTAGGAGTAAAAGTTTCTATGGGGTGGGAAAACTGCCATGTCAGAGGGAGCTCAGCTAGGGCTCTGCTGCTCCTCCGCCATCTTCCCGGAAGTCTCTGCAACTCATATTTTTAAGATTTATTTTTCTGGCATAATATATTACACAACATTAAATGAGAAAAAATAGGAGTTTCCGAGGCCAGAAATACATGTTCATTGCTGTGCTTTTGTTATCTTGAGTTGTACTATCCCAACTTGTAGTGTCGCTTTCACGTATGTGCCGCATATTTCATATGGAAAAATTAATAATTCCATGGAAAAATTAATTATTCTAAGGGAATTGTCAAATCAAATAGAATGTTTTGAGTCAACACTATTACATTTTAAAAGGATGGGAGATGGGTCAAAGGCATATTTAGAGCAGGGCACATAAATAGCCTCACCTGTTAGACAAGGCCTCCGCTTTCCCTGCCCCCTGCAGCTGCTTTGGAACTCGTAGAATCCTGTCATGAGATATATATTAGAAAAGCCGACGCAAGTGAATTCTAAAAAGAGTCAGTCCTGGAAAATATGTGTTAAATTGCTCTGACCTTCTAGCCAAAGTTCCAGGCTACATGCCAGTTGAACACATCTTAGGATGTGTGTGTGTGTGACGTGGTGCTTGGAATCATGTCCCCTGGTCATGGTAAAGAGCCAGGGTGAGAGTTAGAGGGTTGACATGCTGTTCTGTTTTCAGCCCCTCTGAGGGAGACAGGCCAGAGTGGTGTCTGGCCCCAGGCTCCATTCCAGGGCGCATCTCCAGCTTGAGAGCGGTCAGCTCTTCTCCTGCCCGGTTTCCTGTTGTCCCAGGGGCCCTGCCCAGAGTGCGCCCTGCATCCGGGCGCAGCTGGGGGGTTGGGGGAGTGGCGGGTCTCCCCGCCCCACCCCGCATGTGGCTCGCGTCCACGCATCACAGGGCGAGGGGGGAGGCCCGCTGCACTGGGTGAGGGACACTGACCCACCCCTCCCCTCCAGCCCACACCTCCTTTGTGTGAGTCCCGGTCTTTGCCACGGCTGAACTAGTTAGCATTACCCAAGGATAGCATCTAATCCTTCTAGTACTAAAAGAAGCAAAACCATCCGTCACAGAGAAATCATAATTGTATGGTACTGTTTCTTCATCTAGACAGGTTATAGGTAGGAGGGTAGGTAGATAGACGGTGGTGAGCAATAGAAAATGATAGAATAGGATATAGAAAATGAGATGATAGATATATAAACCTAAGACTGATAGACTGATGTTAGATCAGATATGTAGAGGGTTGGTAGATCATGAAAAATTAGATGTAGAGAGATGACATTAGACATCCAGATAGATATATAAATAACATTAGATAGATAAATAGATGAAAGGTGGAAAACACATAGATGATGAATAAAAGAAAATTAGATGATAGATAGGTAATTAAAAATACACACTTCCTTATGGCTGGGCACTGGTAGCTCAGGTCTATAATCCTAGCTCTTCAGAGTGCTGAGATCTGAAGATCAAGGTTTAAGCCAGCCAGGACAGAAAAGTCCCCATGAGACACTTTTACCTCCAATTAACCACTCGAGAACTGGCAATGGAGCTGTGGCTCATGTGGTAGAGCACCAGCCTTGAGCACAAAGATGCTCAGCAATGGAGTTCAAACCCCACAACCGACAGAAAGAAAAAGACACAAAACCAGACCCACACACATGTGGAAAATAAACCTTATGAGAGAGATTGTGTCATTTCCTATTTGCTTTGAAAGAACAATGGATATTTATGATATTCTTACACTTAGCTAGAAGGATTTGAGCCAAAGAAAAAAGCAGCCCAGGAGTGAGTGCTAAACCACAACTCAGCAGAGCATTTTCTATACAGCCTTTTGTGGCCTGTTTCTGATTTGCTTTTGTCCCTGGTGTTACTTCTCACAGTCTACTTAGCAGCTGCCATGTCTTTCACTAATTCATTAAACAAGCAGCTCCTCAACTCTGTTGTGGGCCTGGCTCCACTCTAGGCTCAGAGTGAACGAGAGAACCCGGCGGCGTGGTTATCTGCTGCACCGACACACAGGAGTAACCAAGTGGGTGGAAATGGCTCTGGCCTGCTGTTCTCCCTGCCACCGTCAAGCACCGAGCAGGCAGGGAAAGGCTATGATGTGTTTCACCTGAGAGCTCTCCTGCCAGAACTTTTTGTAGGTCATCAAAGCTCTGAGGGTCTCCCACTTTATTCCACTCCCAAGGAGTTTGGGAACAGCACAGAGGCCCCTTCAAGACAGCCTAACGGGAGTGGAATCAGTTTGAACAAACTTAATTGACAGATGTGCCAGGGTCTCACCTTTATTTAAGCAACTTTATTATAAAGTTCCATTGTGCCTACCTTGTAGAATTCATGAAAGTGTGAAAAAGTTCTCTGGTTATACTGCCATATGAAATATGAAAGGTTATCTAATGCACCTCCCTTTGGGAAAAAAGTTCCAAACACATGCTTTTGTAATTTTCATATTAAGGACTGTTAAAGAAGACTTGTCTAAATTTAGAAGGTTTTAAATCTCCCCAAAAAAGAAAATTCTGTTACATAAATGAGATAAAGGATTGATTTAGTAAGTCTCTTGAATTTGATTAGGCTTGCTATTTTAGTTCTTTTAGGCAAATTATTTTAGAGTATGGTGACTCTGGTATACCAAAATGAGTGAATTCAAGGCATCCCTTCCCTTTCTCTTCTCCTTCCTCCTCTTTTTCTTTCTCCTCTTTACTCATCTCCTTCTATATTCTTTTTTTCAGTACTTATACAGGCATTTTCTTATAGCAATTTCTAGTTTAAAAGGTCTGATATGGATGTAGACTGGATACACATTAGTGGGATAAAAATAGGCCTCAGTTAATGTCAAAAGCATGTTTGACCTAGATTTACAATGTTAAGGTAAAGTTATTATCTAAGTCTTCAAATGTCACAATTACAATGAAACAAAAATATAAAGTTATAGCATTAACTCTGAAATGGGAAATGAAAACATACATAAAAACAAAAATGAGAGGAAGGAAGGAAGGAAGGAAGGAAGGAAGGAAGAAGGAGGAAGGAAGAGAGAAGTAAAGAAGGAAGCAAGGATGGATAGAAAGAAAAAAATGATTAGGGACAGAAGGGAGAGAGGATGAGAGAGGAAGGAAGAAGGGAAGAAGAGAGGCAGGAAGTCAGACATGGAATAGCTAGGAGGATGCATATTTCCACACTTATTAGCACTGAAATATTTAATTTGTTTATTAAATGACATGATTCACAATGGTAATAATAAGAATATGCAAAATCCTTGCTACCTGACGAGATGGATGTGTTTTTGGTTTGCTTGCAGAATATGAATGTCATGCTTATTGGAAGTGCTGAATGGTTTTCATTAATAAATTGCATCTTAAATGTCATGTCCTTTCTCCTTTCTCTGCTTGATTAATGTTCTCTGGGTCAAAGGCCTCATGATTATGAGTCAATGCTAGCCTAATATTCTGCCTGCAAACCCCAGTAATTTCCCCTGTAAGTACCAGAAATATGACTGAAGGATGCAGAACCGAGCTGGCTCATGAGGAGAAAGCAGGTGGCGGCTGTCTCATCTGGTCCTAAGCAGTTCATTTTCTTTAGTGTTTTGTGACTTCAACAGAGAGAGATCTTCTTTCACCTATTTTATCATACTTTCTGTTTTCTGGGAATATTATTCAAATTATCTGACCATCTCATAGTTAGAGAACTGGTGCCGTGTGCTTACGAAGCAAATGTGACTTTGGGTTCCTCTCGTTGATTTATTCTTGAGAGAAATTCTTCAGACTAGTCCTTGGCTACATATTTAGAAAAATCACCCCCTGTAAGTGTGTTACTCAACACTTGTGGGTGGGAGATGAGGCGAGCTCAGACTTGCTGAAATCTCAGGAGTAGACAGAAACTTCTCATCTCAGAATAATTGTTTCGTCGATATATCTCCGTATGTGGGATAAGTTATGATGTCCTTAACTTCATATTTCATTTGTGTTACTCAATTCATGAATAATGAACAATTATCAAAGGGAGAATAGGAAAGATTTTTAGAAAGGAAATGAGTGATAGATACAATGTGTAAGCATAGAATAAGGTTTACAAACAATATTCCAAGACATTCAAACTTTGTCAGTTATCAATACAAAATGTTTTGCTTTTCAATTAAAACAGAATATTAAAGTATACTAGTTCAACCTTTCACTTTAGAAATATTGGTCTAAATTAAATATAAAAGATCATTTGCTATTCATCAATCAATTTTTACCTAAGACAAAACTATTGGATGCTAAAAGTTATAGAAGAGAAATTGTTTCTAGGATTTCTAATAGAACTCCTGCTATAAAATTCAACTTAAATCTCCTTCTTCAGCATGGTAATACTTGCTTTGAAGATTTTGTTAAAGTTGGAAAACAGAGTTTTGGCTTCCTAAGTTTTCCCAGAATTTAATATATGATTGTTTTCATTTATGTATTGTTCCCATAACGATTATGAACAGAGTTACACCTATGTAAGTCAGATATTAAGTACATTTCTTTTGGAAGAGTGTCACCCCTTCCCTTATCTTCTCCCATTTTTTCCTCTCAACCTCTCTCCCACACAAGTTATATGGTTCATTTCCAACACAATGTCTAGTATCACTGCTACATTTGTTCACCTGCTATCCCATCATTTCTGTGCCCCCCCCTTACTATCCCAAAGACAATTTAATGAACAAATGAGACAAAAGGGAATGAAAACAAAAACACCAACAGAGAAAAAAAGAACGGCTTGTTTTCATTTCCTGGAGTTCATTTCAATAAATATTTCATGTGATCAGATGTGCATAGCCATTGCAACTTTGTGGTCCTTTCCTAAGAATGTCCTCATTTGGCCTCACTCTGTGTTCAGGCTGTATAATTTATCATATGCCACTCTGTTTTCTTTAACTCTGCTGCGTGTTTCCTTGTAGATTTCCAGGCACACTCTAGTTACCCTAAACAAGGGAAAAGCCTGCAACCTGTGTTTCTTTGGGTCTGGATTACTTTGCTTAACACAAGCATTTTTTCCAAGTCTTTCCATTTCTTTACAAATGGTAAAATACCATTCTTTCTGGGGGATGAATAGAATTTTGCTGCACATGTATCACATTTTCTTTATCAATTCATCCACTGAGGGGCATTAATAAATGGGCTAAAGACTTAGAGACTTGTCACAAGAAGTAGGAAAAGAAATGTACTCATTACCTTAAATAAATGTGACCCCTCTGCCCATCACTTCTACAATAAAATTTAAAAAGAAAAAAAAAGAGTAATAGCGTTTGTTTTCACAAAAATTAAAAGTTCAAAGACCAGTGATACTTTCTGTACTAATCACGAATATTATGCTGCAATTTTAGCTGTTTATACTGTGGTACTAAGTGCCAGAGAAAAAACAGAAAATATGTAATTACTACCATTATCAGAAAAGTGAAATAGTGATCAAATATGTGATTATTGCTTTCCTACATATCAAATTATACAATAATAAAGTATCGCACTTAACTCTTAGAAGTTTCAAAGTCATATGCATGTAAAATTTTTATGTTTCTGTTTCTTTTTATTTTGAAAAAATCTTTAAGTGCAAATAACATTTTTCTTATTATACATATCTTTTGGATATTGGAGATTTGGGGGAAAATAGTTAAAATTTAATTACTTTCAATACATTTAATATTTCATCTTAATAAAATAGCAGCGAAAAAAATCAAGCTAAAGTGGAAGTGATCCTGAAGAATTTGAGGCCTTAATGAAGTTTTCTTATATAGATAGCTTACATGTATGTGAAATTTTCAGTATTTTATTATAATATATTTACTTTCCTCTTCTCTATAACAAACTTTTTGAAAAAATAAGCTATGCTTGCTTTCACTAGGATATTGTAGTCACCAGCCCAAAGATTGCTTTAATCTTTGCTGGAAAAGGAATTCATATCTTTTTTGTATTTCCATTCTTGTCTTTGTAGATTACTACAAGATCTTCTTTTTTCAGAGCTTGTAAGTTCTGTTGAAACATACTAATTTAGTGCAGAATTCACTTAAAGAAGGCAAGTTTTGACATCATGATTGAGCATACCTGGCTTCTTGAGACTTCCCCTCAAATAGAGACAGAAGGTGAAATTTGGGGGATATTCCAAGGAGAAGACAGAATTGTCTTTTAACAGAGTTTTATTTTAATTGTGTTGCTTTGATTCCATTGGTTAATTCACATACCAACATCTCTGTTTAGTACAAATACAGATCTACATTTTATCTCCAGTAAGAACCATCATCTGCATTTCATCTCCAGTCTTGAACACAATAGTGGAATAACAGGGTATAATAGTCATTGTAGAAACGTATGCACAGACACAATACGAATAACTTGAGAGGCTGTCATATTTCTACAAAGCCCCTGATTTTTATCATGTCTCCAATATGCATTAGCCAGAGGAAGGCTTTTCATCTGTGTCAATCCACAGAATGGAGCCGGGCCTGGCAGTTTGTATAGTGGACTTGACAGTACAGCATCACAGGTACAATAATTTGGCATATACTTGTCACTCTGAGGCCCGACACCCATCACTGCCCTGACAAAGATGGAGGCCCAGTCCCCCTACAGGAATCCTGCCCTCTTCTCCTAGTTTCTCCACAGCTCTGCTTGAGATTTCCTTTTACTGTGAAAATGCATTTAAAGAAAAAATTCAGAACCTATACACATGCAGAGAAAATATCAGAATGGCCCTGCAATCTTGTGCTGCTAGAAGTAAAATCACTGTCCCCAGACTGTACCGGCTGAGATTCTCCAGGATTTCAAACAGACATTCACAGCATGGAATGAACATGATATCTTTGTCCTGGCTTACATGAGATTGCATATGAATGCAACATTTGCCTGCTACTACTTTATGTCATAGTAAAGTGAAACAATTTATATTTGAGTCTAACTTCAGTGTTTTGCAATTATAATTAAAAAGAACATGTTTTGATGCTTGCAGGTATCCTCAAAATCACAAAACACTCCAGGAGGGCATAAAATATGAAGAACTGTGTGGGAAATTCACTGATCTAAAATATGATAGGATTGCATTTACTCTAATTGTCCTGTGAAAATAGATACCAATGTGATGGACACATTTCTCCTTGTAAGGCAGATGGGGAAGTCAATCCTGGCTGAGAAGAGGCATGCTTGCAATTTAAATTATGTATTATGTATATAAGATATATTATTTCAATATTTCATCCTATTGATACATAGGAAAAGATATTTTTATCATGTAGTCCTAGACATGGGCTGACATTTCTGATCCAGTTGTGTGTGTAAATGGAGGCATGCACTTTTTCCTATTGATTGAGGGGCGCTCTAGAAAACCTTTCAGAGTAGACTCAAATTTCTGTGGTCACAGATGAAGACTGACAAGTGTTTGAACTTTCAACTTTTTACTACCTATGTGAATCTGTGATGCTGAGCAAATGATCGCTGCTCATTCAGCTCTCTGAACACATCCTTTTGGTGTCATCCTTTCTCTTTCTAAGGCAAGCAACAGTATCAGCATTAGTGAGCAGCTCCTGTCATTATCAATATTAGGTATTCGTCTCTGACTGTATAATCGGGTCTTGCGTTCACTTAGCATTAAAACAGTTACAAAAACAATTCTGAAATACTTTAATGTGAGCCTTTGTGTTTTATGCATTTTCATGTTCAAAGCACCCAGCCTGGTGTTAGACTGTTTGAGGAACTGATGTATTATTGTAGTAATTAGCATCATAGCCAGTGTTCAATATGCAAGAAGTAAAACACTACATTCTTGATTATGACCCATTGCTCCACTTATACTTACAAAAGTAGTACATTAACCTCATAAATGTACATAATATTATGTAATATGTACATAACATATATGTACACATAAACTTAGTTTTTCACCATTCTATAAGGTGTACTTAAGTTGACTTCCCTTGGCTGATTGATTGATTAGTGCCACTCCTAGGACTTGAACTCAGGACCACGTGTATTCCCAAAGCTTCTTTTGCTCAAGAATAGCACTATACCACTTGAACCACAGCTCCATTTACCGTTTAAACTACCAGATTAGAGATAAGAATCTCAGAAAATTTCCTGCCCAGACTGGCTTCAAATCTCGATCCTCAGATCTGAGCCTTCTCTTGAATTTACTTCTACTGGGTTTTTCTCAGTTGCTTGAGTATACAAATGTATATCCTGTATCAAGTTTTATTTATTTCAGCCATTGCTTTCTAAGCTACATCACACTCTTTTTGTCATGTTTTCTTTTTCATTCCTTACTCAAGCCACAGGACATCAGGAATTTGATAGTATTGCGTATGTACTGAGAGTCTGTCCATTTAATTTTCATACCCCCTCTACACAGTCGACTTCAAATTGGACACTTTCATTCTTCTATTTAAATCTGTCATTTCCATTCTGCTATTGGACGCCTTTGTAGAACATCTCACTGTTGCTATGGCAACCTTCCCTACCTTCACATTTTATATATTCATTCACACATACATACATATACAGCCTTTATTTTCACAGAGAATGTTTCTTTCTATTTGGTTGGAGCTTTCTTGCATCCTCTTTTATTTAATGGAGTTGGATTATAGTAGGTAATTTGCTTTTCTGATAATGCCAGTATCTGAGCCCCCACCCCCCACCTCCATGCTGGCATCCGTTGATTCTTCCTGGCTACCGGGCATGCTCTGTTTAGAGAATCTAATCATGTTTCAATCAACTTTTGTTTTTGTTTGAGTGTTTAGCCATAATTCAATTACTTATTGAGTTCACAAGGACTCACCTATACTGGTGGCAAGTTTTTACCTTTGCTCAATTTTTGAAAGTTTTGCCGTGTCCTCTTTTTGTTTCTTCTGTGCATGTTCCGTTTGGATAATGGAAATATAAGCTGTGCTTCAAATGTCAGCTCTGTCCTAAATCTGATTTCAGATCAGATAAATCCCTGGGCCACCCAGAGGTTAATCTACTGCTTGAGATACATGGAAGGGCTTGAACTCAGGTCCTGGGTTCGATCCTTAACCTAACTGTCCCCTGAATGCTGGCGCCATTACCACTTCTGAAGCCATAGCTCCACTTGCTGCGTTTTGCAAGTAAATTGGAGATAAGAGTCTCTCAGGTTTGTCTCCCCACGTTGTTTTTGAATCCTGATCTCCAAGTCTCAGATTCCTGAGTCGCCATGATTACAGAGGTGAGCCATTGGCACTGGACATGGATTAGTTTGGGGGGATCCATTGAGTCAATTCCCTGGGTTCATTTGGGGGTCCCTTTGGCTAATGACGGTGTTTGGCTAGCTAGGTCCCACACAACTATTCTACTTTTGATTTCCATCAGTACTGTGTTTCACTGGGAGCACCTCTCTGTTGGCTCTTGCAGAAATAAATGGATTTCTGTCAGTTTTACCAAAATATATTTTCCCAGAGCTTTGAGGTTGAAAGGAGGGGGGAATAAGAAATTTGCACCTAGACATCTCTCTGTGGCTTGATTTCCTTCCTCAATTCAACTATTTTGTTTACTCTTTGACATCTTCAGTAGCTATCGATTTGCAAATTTACTTGTAATTTGGGGATAATGTAGACTGCAGTGAGTTTACCTCTTCATGCAGAAATAGAAATCCCTTGTTAGGTTTCCCTTTATTTCTGAATTTCAAAGGTAGTATAAATATCTTTGAGGAATTGTATTTTAGATATGGTATATATTGTATTACAAAGTGTAATGAATAACTGAAGTAAGTATAAATTTGTTTATTTACATACCAAGTCACATATTCAATTAAGATGTAATGTGATGATACTTAAATATGAAACATTATTTTAAAGAAATTGATTTTGTTTTAGAAGTGGGAAAACTAGTTGCATTAATAACCTTAAGCCAATATTAGATTTATATTACTTCCATAAGTAAACTTAGATATGATTTAAATATTGAAAAAGTAGTCATAGTGATTAAAATAGTTTATTCCATGCCTTTATACACAGTTTATTGAAAATGAGGGAAAATACATTCATGCATGAATAACATTTCATTAACTAAAATTACATGTTATTTGTTTTATATGAGTTCCAACGCCAGGATTCTGTTATATTTTCACCTAAATAAATATGTGATGATTTTTTTCACAGTTTATTTTCCTGTAGTACTATTATTCATTTAAAAATGTGACCCTGGTTTGGACCCAACCCAGATGCTCCTCCATGCACCAAATGGATCAAGAATATATAGAACCTTACTTATCCATTACAGAGAAGGATATCACATCATTTGCAAAGAAATTGATGGGCCTGGAAGAAAACTCTGTTAAGTAAGTCAGGCCTAGAGAGACAGAGGTTCCATGTTTTCTCTCGCATGTGGGAAGCTAGGGGCAAGCAAATGCACATGGGGTTGTATGCAAGTGTGCAAAATCGGATTAACTGAAATATGATCCATGCCAGTGAGAGAATTCAAATGGTGTAATTCCTTAGAAAACTCATAGTGTAACAAGATTGATACCAGGAAGCTGGTACTTGGGCTGGGGCGGGGCATGAAGGGGAGTCGTGGAATGAATGGAGGTGGCTGGGGAGGGGTGGTTGGGCAAGAATGTTGGAAGTGGCGGCATTGATCACAAGGCATGGCATTCATTCATAACCTGTTTTGATTTATGGTAACTCCCTTTTACAACTACTAAAAGCTAATAAAATATAATGGGGAAAAAATTGTAAGACACTGGTAGCACACACCTGTAATCCTAGCTAGCGAGCTGGCTGAGATCTGAGGATCACAGTTCAAGCTGACCCAGGCAGGAAAGGCTAGAGGAGTCCGATTTCCAATTAACCATCAAAAATCTGGAAATGGAGCTGTGGCTCAAGTGATAGAGCATCAGCCTTATGCAAAAATGAGCTCAAGGACAAAATCCAGGCGCTGAGTTCAAGCCCAAGGACCAGCACATGCACACACATGCACGCACACGCACAGCACTGGAAAGGACATTACCCATCTCAAAATTTCACCTATTTTTAATTCACTCAAGTTGATTCAACTTATGTGATTGAAAAGTTCCATGTTATTTGTTGAAGTAGCTTCTAAGTTTAATATGTTGGCTCTTGTAAATAATGTAAGACAAATCATTTTATATTTTTTCAGGACTTGAGTAGAAATAATGCAGCAAAATCAGGAATATAGCATGGAGGAATCTCACATAAGCTTTGTGAATGACACACTGATTTATCAGTGGACCTTTGAGTCACCACTGTAGTTTCTGACTACCCACATTATGTATGATTTTAGTTCATCTTTTCTGTGACTTTTCTAGTCTCTTGTCTTTTATTGAAGATGAAGAAACCTCAAAAAACCTTTTACTCATTAAACTATTGGACATTAAATGTGGTCCAGTAAACTAGCTTTAATTTCTTCAGTTATTGTGAAGACTTATACAAATGACCACAAATTAGCCACCCATCTGTGGGATAGTATTTTTTCTTTTATGTGATAAGACTTGGTTATGTAATTGACAGTTTATTGTGGCATCTGTGTAATCTCCTTTGAACTAGTTTACAAACCACATTAAAATAGGTAAAACATCTGTGAGGTCTCTGTATATTACTCTTAATCATTGTGCTGAAATAAGTGGATTTCTGAAAGTGGATCCTAAGCTGGCTAAAAATAACTCCACCCCAAACCGAAATCCTCAGAATCTCCAAGTAATCGTCAAGAGAGAAGATGAATTTCTGTCTTTCTGTTGAAGTTGCCTTTTCCCAGGTGGTCGATTGTACTTGTCAGCTGTTATTCTGGAGACTGTACAGGACTTAATAGATGAGGTATATCAAACTAACTGCATTAGCAACACACCAGCTGTCCATGTGGCTCTAGCCCAACATCATCTTTTGGGAAAAGCAGATTCCAAAATGCAGACAGTACAGTATTAGTCTGATAGAATGATTATAAGTCCCACCATCTGTTGCACATTTCACAATTAAGTATGATGTTTTCTCTTCTCTAAAAAATGCCCAGTGTCTTTGTTATACATAGGAGATAACATGGCCCTTTCACTGTCTGGTTAGGGACAAACACCACGACTAAAGCACACTTCATATTTATACAATAATCATTCTAAAACCTTAGTATACATCCAGAGGTAAAAATACTACATCCATTCCACTTAATTCATTTTAAACTTTCTAGTCATTTACAATGTCTCTTAATTTTTCTAATAACTGGTATTACATAAAAGGTAAAAAGAGGGTGTATTATAGAGAAATAAAAATCAAATACTCTGCTATCAACAGTATAGGCCATGACAGTCTTCATATTTACAACTTAATAGCCACAAGTCAGAGTGTTATGTGGTACATATCATTAAATGAAATGTCAATTTGTTTTTAGAGTTTTTTTAAATACTTGGAATTTTTTTATATTATAAAATATTAATCACTTAATTAATTCTGTATGCTAGTTGTAATCCAGTTATAATATCCATGCCTATTGTCCTCCTAAGCACTTCCTTATTTCAAAGAAATAAATTAGATAAAAAGCAAACTCTTCAAAATTATTTTGGTTGCCTTCTGGAACAAAAGACTAATTTTCATTTCAAACTACATTCAAGTGTAATCAATATAAAATGTTTTGTATCATTTAAGGCCTCTATCACTCTTTCCAAATCTACTTATAAGAGATGACTTAGGTATTTTTGTTTTGTTATTTTTCCCCTAGGTTAGTAATATTTCACATTATTGAGAGGATGGCAATTTTATTAGTAGTTTCCTTGGTTATGTTTTTCATTATGACACAGTTCTGACAATTTTCAAAGCATCTATCATCTTATTTAAGATTATCTGTATATATGTGTGTGTGTATATATATACACATATATGTATATATATATTTGTGTATATATACACACACACACTAAAATGAATATTATTATGTTATAAATTTGCTCTGGGTAGTTTCAGACAAACTATGTTAGCATTCAAGGACTTGGCTACATGGAAGTAAACCCTGGGTAGAGATTCCTGCAGCAGGCCCAAATCTACCACTTCCTGGCTATAACGACTGAGAAGTGCTTTTATACAAAAACATAAAAGCCATGGTACTCACTACTACCACCATCCTGTTCTAAGATTCTGAATGTTTGCTCACCTATTGTGGACACTGGAGATGTGACCAAATAGGTCAGCATCTGTCATAACCTGGGTACATAATAATACTTATTTGGGGGGATTTTTTTAATCTAATGTAAAATATTGTGTGTTTATAGATCAAAATATCTTTTTTTCTAAAACAATAAATAGGAGCAGCACATGACAATGACTACAAATGAATTATGAAACATCTCAGAGCATGACTGTATAAAGTCCACATTCACTGGCATTTGTGGAGATGTTTAGTTTGTTGGGATTTAAAGTAGCAGCATATGCCTACAATCCCAGAACTCAGGCCAAGATGGGAAGCATGGGATACAAGAGAGATCCTGTCTTAAACAAAACAGATGTGAGCTTATACTATGGCTTGGTCTAATGAGCTGTCTGTATAGAAACAAGGGATGCAGAATCCAATGAAGATTGAGACTGCCCGAAACACAGTGTTTGTAAGTATGGAGATTTGGTCACATGACACAGGAGAGACTGTGATTATATTATGTTATAACTAACTAGTTATAACTAATCCATTGACAGTATAAGGAAATGATTTTGAAAATGAAGAGGCATTGTTTGAACTTTGCCAGGCAGAGCCAAGAATATAGGTCATTGGATGATCAGCCTTGTCATAACAAGTAAATAAATAAATAAATGCTTGGAGAGACTTTGAAAAAACCCTTTGATCTGGGCATTGGTGGCTCACGCCTGCAATCCTAGCTACTCGGAAGGCTGAGATCAGTGAGGTTCCCTGTTCTGTGCCAGCAAGGAAGAGCAAGAAAGTCCACGAGACTCCGACCTCTAACTAAATGGCAAAAATCCTGAAGTGGAGCTGTGGTTCAAGTGGTCAGGTGTCAGGCTTGAGCAAAGAAATGCTCAAGGACAGCAAGCACCCAGACATCTCTGAAATGCTGCAAAGACAGTGAGCCGTCCACAGAATGGAAGAAGGAGCCCGCCACCGCTCCTCTTTCTTTGATTGTTGCAATAAGGCAGCAAACAAACTGCATTTCCTTTTTTTTAATGGATATTGGCCAAATAATTGAGATTCCTGGGTGGGAGACAAAGGGGGTCAACTGCTCTCCAGTGGCCTTGGGGAGGAGAAGGGTCCCTGTCCTGTTGGTTGCCCAACTCCCAGTCCTCACAGTGCCAGGTGGCATGTGGCAGGTCACGCCCACATAATTTTCTAGAATGTTCAGAAAAAGGCAGCCAGACATATCTAAGGGAGATGTCATCTTCATGTCCTGGACACTGAGCAAACCTGGTCCCAAATCGTACAACCTCCCCTTGTGTGAAGAGTTCTGTCAAAGGTTCTTCAGACAAACCATTCAAAGGAAACAAAGTGGCAGGTGTATACACACAGCAAAGGAGCAGAGATCTGAGCAATGGTCTTGGGGCACTTCTATCATCTCGACACATTGTGATGGGTAAGGAAAGCTTACTGTTGCTTCCAAAAGAATTACAACGATGACGTTTTGAGTGAAACAAGGCATATAAGTGGACACAACAGACAAATATTATGAAACAGTAAATGTATTAAATATTTTTAAAGGTTCAGGATACTTGTATGATTCCATAAAGAAAAATGTAAGTTCACGTTGACAAAAACAGTTTATTTGGGCTGCAGTCAATTCAAAATGGTTTTTTATGGATCAAGATTTTTTTTAACACTGAGATCTTAGAACATGAGGGTTAAACGATACATGGAGATTGGAGAGAAGGCAGCTGTGGCTCACCGAGGCCTGCCAGGTACAGGCAGAAGCACGCCCAGGGTGCAGACACACCATGGAACTCTAGCTTGGTGCCTGCTCCAAACATGCCGCCAAATAAAGAGCCAGAGGCATGGCTCAGGTTGTACAGCACTGGCTCAGCAAACTCAAGGCCCCGAAGTGAAAGCCCCGGTACTATCCTAGGTATAACACGATGGACATGTGATTCCTACCTACCCAGCAGGCAGAGACAAGACAATGGCATTCCACAGGCAGCCCAGCATTGTCCAGACACACTCAGAAATACCCCTGCTCCAAGGAAGAGAGGAGTGGGAACACATGCCTGTAATTAAAGTTACTAGCGAGGTAGAGGGAGGACGGGCCACGCTTCAGCCAGGCTTGGGGAAAGCTGGCGTGAGGCTCACTCTTTAAAACCATTTAAACAAACAAACAAACTTAAAGCAAAAGAAATGCCAGCTCAATGACAGAGCTTCGGCAAGCCTGTTTAAGGTGCTGCGCTCAGTCTCAATACCAGGAATAAAGTGCATTGCCTAGAAAAGCTTCAAAATATGAAATAACAGAATGTCATCTCTACTATGTATAGCTTAGATTTTTTTTAAGGGTACAGGAGTTTAAATTCAGAGCACTAAGCTTTATAGGCAAGTATGATACCACTTGATACAAACCTCTAACTCAGAATTAGTTTAGACATTAGGAACTGAAAAATATTTATTAGAATTGCATGTGAGTTATATTATCTTAGTAAGAAAACAGATTTCAACTCCAACAGAGACCTTTTATGACAACATCCTCTTCCTAGAATCGTGCATTCTTAAACTTTGCCCCCTGCGGAGGGATATGGGTGTACACAATGTTCTACTTTTGTATCAAGTTAATCAATTTGCCATAGAATCTCCTCTCATATGATATCCCCAAACAGGTTTTCCACATTGGCTGAACATAAGTAGCTATGATTTTAATGTCCATACATCTGAAGTTAGTCTCCATTATTTCCAGTCTACAACACAGCATCTATTCAAGGTAAAAATCACAAGCGCTCAACTCTGGATGCTAAGTGAGGGTTTATACTACACAAAAATACTTGTTCAAGCAAAACTGTTAAAGCTGAGGGAGAGCATTGCATTTGTGCTGTTTCCTCTTAAAACTCTCCTTCCTATTCACTATGAGCTACATACTGTCCATTCAAATATCCAACAGCATGGTGAACTATCACCATTTGAACCAGTGTGAAGTTCTGAGAGCGAGGCCTGGGTGGTGTATTTTGGCCCTTGACTCTCGAGTTCATTAGGTGGGGGAGGAATGGTCCAGCCTAGGCACTGAAAACAGTCGACTGCAAATATTCCACACACAGTTCCCAAGCACTGATGATACGCAAGACAAACCTGGACACAACCCGCGCATAAGGGTGACGCTAGCTCACGGCCACTGGAGAGGGGGGCTCAGGGACCACGGGCGCGGTTCACACACCATGACTGTGGACTTCACACACAACACACACGCACACGTACCTGCGCCCCTGCAGCAACACATACGTACACCCATATGCCACATAGCACAAAATTAGACATCACACACACACACAGGTATTTTCTGATGAGCATGGGGTCTGCTGGCAGAAGGAAGTTGAAGAATTTTGTGACATCTGTGGTACGGGAAGGCTGGCCCAAGGGAGCATGCAGGGCATTAGGAGGAGAAGTGAAAAATGATCCTGAGGACACAGAACACACAATCACACTCAGAACACGAGAGGCGCATGGTGACTCCATGCAGCAGGCTGTCAATCCTGCAGAGAGTTAATCCAGGGAAGTGATGTGGAAGCCAAAGTGTGCAACTCCAGGAAGGCAGCCGCACCTCTTCACGTCGGTGTGTTCTGGAAGCCGTGTGGTAGAAAATCCCGAAAGGCCTCACTGAAGCAGGGGGTCAGGAGTCCCGAGCGGGAGGGCGAGGCCGGGACAGTGGGAGCTCCACCAGGGCAGGCCGGGCGCCGCACCCCCGAGCCCCCAGGCCCACGGCCACCCACCCGTGGCCGCGTCCTCAGAGGCTCCCGCCCCACCCCGACAGGATCCAGAGGACCAAGACGCCCTCACCCAGCACGCAAGTCACCAAAGAACCTCCATCATCCCAACCTGAACGCAGCCCAACAGCCGAGGACAGGATCAAGCCACGACAGAAAAGAGGCGTGCAGTCACGAATCTGATATAAACCAGGGCAACAGCAAGCAGAGGGAACCAAGACCGGCCAAAGCCAAACAACAAACACACGGTCGGGCTTATCAAATGGAATCGTCATCTGAAAAACAAAATCACCTTAATGGTTGTGCAAGTGGAAGAAAATTGAAATTAATTAGGTAAAAGACCTCCCACTGAGATGAATTGTCCTCCTCGTCTAGTAGAGTTTGAGATGAGCTAATGATTCTCTTCTGAAGGAAGTGTCATTGAAACAAATTCTAAGTTTATGTGGAGAAACATACTTAACTTTATCATCTCTAGCAATGTTGTGTGGATATATCTCTGTTGTATTTGTCAAAAAAATAAAATAAAAAACCCATAGCTTCAATGTGATCATGAAAATTATCAGAAACACTGAAACGAAGTCACATCCTAAAGCATAACTAGTTTTGTTATTTGAAAGCGGAAAGTTTGTGAAAGAAAAGGAAATTTGTAAATATATCCATACATTGTCAGGGGCAGTAATAATGCCTCAAAAATTATACAGAGCAGTTAAATACGGTGCTGTATTTTGATACTGATCTGTGGCTCAGAAGGCAATCCAGGCACAAAGTATACCATCTCAAATAAACCAGCCAAAAGCCACACTGGGGGAGTGGTTCAATGGAAGAGCACCAGCCATGAGCAAGCAAGTTCACGGAAAATCAGAGGCCATCTCATTCAAACTTTGATACCAACAACAAACACACAAAAGTTTAAAAAGAAAACAGGACGAACACAATTGGAAAATGGGAAACATTTAAGAAAACGTCTGTTGTTTCTTTGTTCTCTCATGGAAATAACTTTGACGTTATTTTCTTCCTAAAGCAATCTCACTGTATTCATCTAATAATGCAGATCACATGCTTAACTTAAACAATTAGCCAAACTCCTTTGTCCATGCTCCGGGTTGTTGGGAACACTTTTGACAGAACTTGCTGAGCGCAAACATCGTCTTGATATGGGCAGCAACCATGGAAAGAGAGATGGTGGCGAGGTTTCCATGCTAACAAAACTTGAGTCCAGGATCCTGACTTGTGGGAGTCGCCATTAGGTTGTAAATAGGAAATAGGAGAAGTCTCACAATGACAGAGTACATAAGAAACCTTGAAACACTTGAATTTGTAAATGGATAGCCCAGGCATTTGAACCATACACTAATGGTGAGTTTTTAGGACATCTAACTGTATTTTGAACTACTTTCGGGGACAAAATCTTTTGGTTCCCTTTGATGAATTTTATATTATTCTTAGAGGTATTATAAATGTATAACAAATTCAATAAATATTAATTGAATTTAATGAATTCCTTGAAATGCCTAATTGGGGCTGAGACTTTGCCTAAAGCAATTCATTTACAAAATATCATTCTAGGACTCTTTCTCATTGAAAACATATAATTTTTCTTCATTGTGTCTAAGTGTCTCCAATAATTATTCCAAATCTGTGAATATAAAATTTTTGACAGAAAAATGCATAATTAGTTTTCTTTGATATTTCATTTCTTTTCTGAGATAAAACTCAGATAAATCTAAAGCAAAAATAACTTTCCTAAAATTCAGACAAAACAAATGAGATGATGAGCTTAGATGGAAATTGATTGTGTTACAACTATGTGATTTTAAAAGTTTCCGGCAGAGCGTTGGTGGCTCATGCCTGTAACCCTTGCTGCAAATGAGACTGGGATTTGATGATCTCCATTTGAAGCCTGGCCAGGCAGGAAAGTCCGTGAGCCTCCTACCTCCAGTTCACCACCACAAGACAAAAGTGGAGCTGTGACTCAAGTGGTAGAGGACCAACCTTGAGCAAAGATGGTCAGGTACAGGATCCAGACCTGAGATTATGCCCTAGGAGCAGCACCAGAAAAGGTTGTATAAAATTTAGGAACACATACAATATTATTGCAACACATTTCTCACCAAAATGTGTATAATAACTATATGCCATTTTGGACAAAATAAATTACATTCTCACACACGTGTGGTGTGAGTCCAATGCATCTAAAGAATTATCTTACCTTTTCATGAATTTTTTGGATGTTACTACATGTATGAACCTTAATGATAAGGTTCAGAACTTTCTTTTCTGTGTTTCATGTCCATTATGACTTCAGACTTGCATTGCTTCAGTTAAATGTGTATTAAAAGAAGCACAATGATATAACTCTACAAGTAAGCTCAATGGATGATAAAAGACAAAAAAAACAAAAAACAAAAAACACAAAAAACCAGGACTCTAAAGATTCACACAGTGAGGGCTGGGGATATGGCCTAGTGGCAAGAGTGCCTGCCTCATATACATGAGGCCCTGGGTTCGATTCCCCAGCACCACATATACAGAAAATGGCCAGAAGTGGTGCTGTGGCTCAAGTGGCAGAGTGCTAGCCTTGAGCAAAAAGAAGCCAGGGACAGTGCTCAGGCCCTGAGTCCAAGGCCCAGGACTGGCAAAAAAATAAATAAATAAATAAAAGATTCACACAGTGAGACCAACGAGAATATTCTTAGGAGAAATTCACAAGGGCTCAGTAACTATGTACATATGATCATATAAAATGATGCTTATTGAAATGAACTCCAAGAAATGGTAACAAGAGGTTTTATTAATTGTGCTATTTGCAGTTTTTTCTTCTGTTTTTTTTTTCTCTTTTTCCATTCATTTTTTTTAAAATTTCTGTACCCTTTGTCTTGCATGTAAGTTTATCTGACTTGGGGAGAAGAAGGGGAAGCACAGAAATAGTGGCACAAAGGGTGAACTAATTCAGCACTGATACTCACCAGACACTATGTTAGAAACAAACTCTACAACTTGGTGGGTGGGGAGAGGGGTGGAGAGGGAAAACACTGGGGAGAAAATGAGGAAGAGGGTGACACTGTTTAAAAAGAAATGTGCCCAATACTTGACTCAAGTAACTGTAACCCCTCTGTACATCATCTTTACAGAGACCCAAAATAACATCGAAGTGAATTCTTTTCATGGTGAGACAACAGAAACACTGTGTTTAGAAATTTTCATGTATTATACTTGCTTATTTAATTTTCTCTTTATTTTCCAATGTTTTTGTTTTGCTAATCTCTGTTTTTTGTCATTTGGAAAGCAGCCACAAATCAAAACTTTGTGTCTACTCTTCCCTTTAAAACAGGTGTTACAAATCCTCCACCCCTAAGATGTAGTCAGCAGCCCACATGCCCTGGCCTTGGGATTTTCTTTCAATAACAGAAGGTGCAGATTTGAGGGGTCATCAGTTGTGGCAATAAGAATTTTGTCAGACGGGACCATTGATGAAGAGCCCTATGGGGCTTCCAGGAGGGAAACTAGGGGAGTGGGTAGCCTTCCGGAGATTGGGGTGAGAGTAGAAGACATCATGAAATGAAGCAGAAATACGAATAGCTTCTTACAGCACAGGCTATCCCGCAAGCTTGGGAACTTAGCCATAAATACGTATATAGAGCATGTGTGCTCCCCCTCATGCCACTGGCTTAGAGGAGGGCAGCCATCCCTTTTTTTCATTCACCTTCTCACAATGATTTTCTCTGCATCTGTTGTCAACCTGTAAGTGACACGAGCCTGCCAATGTTTACTGCAATCCTAAAAGCCAGGATACACAAAATCTTTAAAAATGTAGTGATATCTTCTTAATGGCTCTCTGTACCCAGTGAAATTCCATAAAACATGAAAAATATGACACACATTTTGAAAAGTGTAACGATTCACGGACCTACATGGGTATTATTTCATATGACAGTACGCTTACTGGATCCACTGATACAGTGAAATTTTGTCAATATTCATTACAAAGTAGCCCATCAAAATGAGCATTTCACATACTCCGTGAGAAACATATTTTTGAATAAAATTTAAAAGTTCTGCCAGGGTGTAAATCAATATAAACTAACCCCAGTTTAAAAATTGTGAGGTCATCTGTTCCTGTCCGGATGGTAAGATGGCCGGTCTGCCTTACCAGGAGTCAGCCAGCCCCACGCAGCCAACCACGCGACTAAGCCTGGGCATGGCTTATTCAACCCCAAAGACGTCTTTTTTTTAAATTAAATTTTGTTGACAAGGTGTTGTGCAAAAGGGGTACAGTTACATAATAGGGCAGTGTATACATTTCTTGTGATATCATACAGCTTCGTTTTTCTTTTCCTTCTCTAGATCAGGTAGGCATATACACAATACCCAGTGTACCAAAATCATATACAGTAGCCATGTGCCATATGCCAAAGGAAATTCACCTAAGACTTTAAATATAACGTCAACAATAGAGTTTGCTTGTCCTTGTCTTATATGATTATACATATCTAGCTGTTGAGCTATTGTGATTCACTGAGAGGTCTATTTTAGAACTTTTTGTTTAGTCATTGTTTGGTTTTAGATACATAAGTAAGGTCGCTGACCCAAACCTGTAGAAATACAATTTGACAAGATGTTTTTTGTTTCATGGACCTGGTCTCTACTGTCTCCACCCCCCCACCCGCCACCCTAACAGTCATATATCAAGGATATCTTGGCCCTTTGTTCTCTGTGCTCTAGGCTTGTCTCTCTCAAAATTATTTGTTCAAGTTTAGACCATTTCCCTGCGAATACCAATATTTCACCATTTCTAATCGCTATGTAGTATTCCATTGTGTATCGGTACCACATTTTTTGGATCCATTCATCTGTAGAGAGGCATCTGGGTTGTTTCCATATTTTGGCTATTGTGAATTGTGCAGCGATAAACATGGAAGTGCAAATGTCTTTTTGATATCTTGGGACCTGTTGTTCAGGATAGATGCCTAGGAGTGGTATGGAGGGGTCATAGGGTAGGTCTATGCTGAGCTTTTTGAGGAACCCCATACTGTTCTCCAAAGTGGTTGTACTAATTTGCACTCCCACCAACAGTGGAGAAGGGTTCCTCTTTCCCCCGCACCCCCTCCAGCATTTGTTGTTGCCTGAGTTCAGAGTATAGGCCATTCTAACTGGGGTGAGGTGGTATCTCAGGGTTGTTTTATTTGCATTTCCTTTACTGCCAGGGATATTGAACATTTCCTTATATGTTTCTTTGCCAGTTTTATCTCTTCTCTTGTGAAGTCTCTCTTTAGCGCCTTTGCCCATTTAATAATTGGTTTACTGGGTTTGGAGTGGGTTAGTTTTTTGAGTTCTCTGTAGATGATGGATATTAGGCCTTTGTCTCTTGCTGTGTTGGCCAAGATCTGTTGTGCCCCTGGGACTATATTCAGGAAGTTTCTTCCTGTGCCTATAAGTTCTAGCGTCTTTCCTACTCTGTCCGTCAGTAGTTTCAAGGATTCAGGTCTGATGTTGAGGTCCTTGACCAATTTTGAGTTGATCTTGGTGCATGGTGATAGGCTAGGGTCTAGTTTGAGTTTTCTACATATGGCTGCCCAGTTTTCCCAGCACAGGTAGTTGAAGGGGCTATGTTTATTCCATTGTATGTCTTTAGCTCCTTTGTAAAATATCAGTTGACTGTAAGAGTGCGGTTTTATTTCTGGGTTTTCTATACTATTCCATTGGTCTTCAGGTCTGTTTTTATGCCAATACCAGGCTGTTTTGTTATGATGGCTTGTTATAATAGAGCTTGAAATCTGGTATTGTGATACCTCCTGCACTGCTTTTTTTTTTTTTGCCTAGAATTGCTTTGGCTCTTCTAGGTCTTTTGCTGTTCCATATGAATTTATGGGTTGTTTTCTCTATTTTATTGAAGAATGTAGCTGGGACCTTGATGGGGATGGCATTGAATTTGTATAACAATTTGGGCAATATGGCCATTGTCACTATATTGATTCTGCCTATCCATGAGCATGGGAGGTCTTTCCATCTTCTTGTGTCCTCTTTGATTTCTCTTTTTAGATTTTTATATTTCTCATTAAACAGGTCATTCACATCTTTAGTTAGGTTAATCCCTAGGTAACTTATTCTTTTTTTAGCTATTGTAAATGGTATTATTTCCATAATTTCCTTTTCTGCTTGTACCTTGGTGGTGTACAGAAAAGCTGCTGATTTTTGTGGGTTGATTTTGTATCCTGCTACTTTGCCAAAATGGTTTATTAGGTCTAGGAGGTTGGGGACTGATTTTTTGGGGTCCTTCAGATATAAGATCATGTCGTCTGTGAATAGGGATAACTTGATTTCTTCCTTGCCGATGTGGATCCCTTTGATGTCCTCCTCTTGCCTTATTGCTATGGCTAGGGATTCCGGCACTATGTTGAACAGAAGTGGGGACAGTGGGCATCCTTGTCTTGTTCCTGAGTTTAGGGGGAATGATTTTAGTTTCTCCCCATTTAATATGATATCAGCAGTTGGTCTGTTGTATATGGCTTTTATTGTTTTGTTTTTTTTTTTTTTCTGGCAAATCCTGGGCCTTGGGCTCTGGGCCTGAGCACTATCTCTGGCTTCTTTTTGCTCAAGAATAGCACTCTGCCACTTGAGCCACAGTGCCACTTCTGGCCATTTTCTGTATATGTGGTGCTGGGGAATTGAACCCAGGGCTTCTTGTATAGGAGGCAAGCACTCTTGCTACTAGGCCATATTCCCAGCCCTGGCTTTTATTGTCTTACAGAATGTTCCCTCTATTCCTGTTCTCTCCAGGGCTTTTAACATGTATGGGTATTGTATTTTGTCAAAGGCTTTTTGCCCCTAAAAGGCTTGCCTAGTGGCAAGCACTCTTGCCACTAGGCCATATCCCCAGCCCCATAATATATAATTTTATTGATCACTTTCTGGATCCTCTTAGATAATATTTTATTGAGGAGATTTGCGTCTGTGTTCCTTAGTGATATTGGTCTGTAGTTCTCTTTTTTTGTTGGGTCTTTGCCTGGTTTGGGAAAGAGTATAATATTAGCTTCATAGAATGAGTTTGGGATTTCTCCCTCTGTTTCTATCTCACGGAAGAGTTTGAAGACTATTGGTATTAGCTCCTCACTAAAGACTTTTTTTTTTTTTGCCAGTCCTGGGGCTTGGACTCAGGGCCTGAGCACTGTCCCTGGCTTCTTTTTGCTCAAGGCTAGCACTCTGCCACTTGAGCCACAGCGCCACTTCTGGCCGTTTTCTGTATATGTGGTGCTGGAGAATTGAACCCAGGGCCTCATGTATACGAGGCAAGTACTGTTGCCACTAGGCCATATCCCCAGCCCCTCACTGAAGGTTTTACAGAATTTATTGGTGAATCCATCCGGGCCTGGGCTTTTCTTTGTTGGGAAGCTCTTGATTACCTCCTGTATCTCGCTGTAAGTTATTGGTTTATTTAGTTGATTTACTTCTTCTTGATTCAGTTTGGGCAGTTTATACTTCTCTAAGAATTGATCCATTTCTGTAAAATTATCGTTCTTTATCGAGTAGAGGTTCTGGAAATAGGTCCTTATGATTGTTTGAATGTCCTGTGTATTTGCTGTAATTTTTCCGGTGGAGTCCCTGATCTTACGAATATGAGTCTCTTCTCTCTCTCTCTCTCTTTTTTTTTTTTTTTTGTAAATCCTGCGAGGGTTCTGTCCATTTTATTTATTTTCTCAAAGAATGAGCTTTTAGTTTTATTTATTTGTTGAATGGTCTTTCTATATTCAATCATATTTATCTCTTCTTTAATCTTTGTGATCTCTCACCTCCTAGTTGTTTTGGATTCAAGTTTTTCTTATTTCTCCAGACATTTTAGCTGCATCATGAGGTTACTTAGCTGTTCTGATTCCATTCTTTGAATGTGAGTGCTGAGGGCAATGATCTTGCCCTTCAGTACTGCCTTAGCTGTATCCCATAGGTTTCTTTGTGATGTATTTTCATTGTCATTGTGGCTTATGAATTAATTAATTTCGTCCTTAATTTTCTCTGTGGCCCAAGTGTTAGATAACAGTGAGGGGTTTAGCCTCCAAGTATTTGTATAGCCTCTGTGGTATCCTTTGTTATTGAGGGTTACCTTGATTCCACTGTGATCAGATAAAATACATGGAATAACGTCAATACTCTTGTATGTGCTGAGGTTCTTTATGTGGACTATGACATGATCTATTTTGGAGTATGTTCCATGTGCTGCTGAGAAGAATGTGCATTGGGTCTCTGTAGGGTGAAAAACTCTGTACAGATATGTCAGATCCATGTGGGATATGGTGTTACTTAGGTCTTCTGCTCCCTTGCTAATCCTCTGTGGGTTGGATCTGTCTCTTGGAGAGAGGGGAGTATTAAAATCTCCTACTATGATTGTATTTGGGTCTATCTTGTTCTGTAGTTCTGAGGGAATTTGTTTGACATATTTAGGGCCTCTTTTGTTCTGTGAGTATAAATTTATCACCGTGGTATCTTGATTCTCGATTTTTTCCTTGTATTACAATGTAGTGCCCTTCTTTATCTTTTTGAACTGATTTTAATGAGAAGTCTAGCTTGTCTGAAATCAGGATGGCTACCCCTGCATTTTTGGTAGGTGCATTTGCTTGGAAGATCTTGCTCCATCCTTTCAGTCAGAGCCTGTTTTTGTCCCTTGCTGTAAGATGGGGCTCTTGAAGACAAAAGATAGCAATTTTTTGTTTACAGATCCACTCTGCAAGTCTGCTCCTCTTTATTGGAGAATTTATACCATTTATATTCAAAGAGATCATGGATATGTGTGGTTTTTTTCCTTCCATTTTCCTGTTAGCCTGTTTTTCCTCTCCCTTCTTTCTTGTCTTTATTGAGCTGCTCTTCCTGTTGGGCTCTGGCTATTGCATATTCTTTCTTTTTATGTCTGGGTGTCCTGTACTTTTTCTGTTGGGTGGGGTTCCCCTCTTAGAGTTTGCTGTAAGGCTGGCTGTTTTATTCACATAATCCTTTAGTTCTTCTTTGCTATGGAAAGATCTGGTTTTTCCCTCGAAGGTAAATTCTAATTTTGTTGGGTATCTAATTCTGGGTTGGCAGTTGTTGGCCTGAAGAACTTGGATTTTGTTCTTGCAGGCTCTTGGTTTGTTGTTTTTGTGGAGAGTTCTGCCGTGATTCTGATCTTTTTTTCTCTTTTAATATAGTTCTTTCTTTGTTTTGGCTGTGTTCAAAATTTGCTCCTTATTCTTGAGATCTGAGCCCTTGATAATTATGTGTCTAGGGGACGATTTTCTAGGGTCTGGTCTGCCAGGTGACCTATATGCTTCTGTTATTTGGGTGAGGTTTTCCCTTGTGAGATTGGGGACGTTCTCTGCATAATTCTATTGAATATGTGTTGTGTTACTCTGCTCTGGTACTCCACTACTTCATCTATTTCAATTATATGCAGATTATATATGTTCTGCCTGTCCACTATCTCCTGGATTAGTCTGCCCTGGAGTTTGACAGTTTCTTGGGATGGGGTAATCTTCTGGTCCTTATCAGCTGCATTGTCTTCCAAAAGAGAGATTCGAGATTCAAGATGATCAATTCTTTGTGAGGTGGCTTCAAGTGTGGTTTGCATTGGGGCAAGTGAGACGTGTACGGTTGCCAGATCAGCTCTCATTGTGGTAATTTCTTCTTTTAATGAGTTGTGTTTTTAATCTACTTTTTCATGCATTTTGTACCTCAGGATGTGAAGGTCTTCTTTAAAGGAGGAGTAGACTGTATTTGCTGTTGCTTTCATTTCTTTCTTGACTTCCTGAAGGTCCTTCAAGACTTCCATTCTAAACTCCTGAATTGTTTTCTGAATTCGTTCCTGGGCTTTCAATAATTTCTGCTATCTTAGTCTCAGTTTTTTCTTTTTTTTAATCTTCATCTCCTCCTTGGTCGTACTACTTTTTTTCTTGACCTCTCATGAAATTTGTAATATTTCTTTGTGATTTACGCAGCTGAAGTTTTTGCACTTTCAGGAGCCTGTAGGTGGTGACCTTGGCTTGGCTTTGTGCTGGTTCCCTCTGGTCTGTCAGTGGGGACTTGTTTGTATACTGGCTCCAGGTTTGAGTTTGGCTGTTGAACCTTACTCCCCTGTGGGTGAGCATGACCGTCTCAGTTGTTGCTCAGGTGGTCACCCTCATGGCAGTTAAGGGTGGGTCGGTTCTATGTCTTTCTCAGCAGGACTGTGCTCTGCCGCTGTGTTGTGCTGACCATTGTGGGCCTCTGTTGGGGGCTCGCGGTTTGCTGATTCAGCGTGGTGGAGACTTTTCTCTTTGATTCTTTCCCCACTAGTTGTTGTGGGTCAAGAGAGCTCACCTCTCAGATTGAGAATTGTTGCTAAGGGGAGGCTTGCCGCACCTGTTTGGAGTGCACCTATCACAGTGGGTGTTGCTGCTGAGGGGCCCTGCCCACCTATGTGGAGTGCGCCTATCAGAGCGGGTGTTGCTGCTGAGGGGGCAGCTTGTCCACTTGTGTGCTCCTGGGAGGGGTTGAGCAGGAGATCCTCCTGCTGGAGGGCTAGCACGCTGACCCATGTTGGTCCTCTGGGGGGCACATGCCTGTGCTCTCTAGTGCTTCTTTTGGGCGTGCACTGCCCTGGATTGTTGGAGGGTGCTTGTGCCCTCGCAGGTTCCAGTGTCTGGGCATGGGCTGGTGCCCACAGACTCTCTGTGGCCCTGCTGTGAGAGGGGGAATGTGCTCGGGCCCAGGTGACCCTGCTGGGCTGGTATTGCACACCAGCAAGCTTACAACTGTTCTTCAAAAATTCTGCGTGGACCAGGGCACCTCAGATGGTGTTCAAATGCCTACCAGTCCTCGGGTCCCTTCTGGGAGGGGGCTGGTGCATACAGGTTCAGGCTCCCCAGCTGGGGCTTTGGGGGATATCTGTCTAAGTTGTTTTCCAGTGACTTTGTTGGGCACTGCTCTGCCTCTGCTAGCTCCCGTGTCCTCCCTAAGGCTGTAGGGTCCTAGAGCCATCAGATATGGTGCTCTTTTGTTCCCTCGGGGTAGGAAGGGGGAGGAAGGGAGCTCTAGCTTCTTTGTGGGGTTTGGGTCTCTGCTAGAGCTGGCCTCCTGTTGTGGGGGGGTAATGGGGAACTTAATGGTCTTGGATTGTGTGTGTGTCCTGCACTGCTGTGAGCTTTTCGGGGCTGGGGTGCTGGCGTGTGGCGATTGGTTGTTTGATGGTGGTGGTCCCGACTCTCCCCATCTGGCTCTCCCTGTCTGTGCCGCCCAGTTCCCCTGCTGTTGTTGTCTGTTCCCAGTCGTTTGGTCCTGCACCTCTGGTCCTGCGCTGCCATCTGTCTCGTTTGGTCTGAGCTCCATCTGGGGTCCATGGAGCTCCAGCTGTCTGTACTCTGCACTCCTGGCATGACCTTTTGGCCATTGCTTCTCTGGTCGCTGACGGTCTGTGGTCCTGGTCCTGTGTACCAGTGCTGGGTCCCCTTTCCAGCCTTGCCCTGTTCGGGCTGGTGGGGGGTACCCCAGAGATTTTCCGGCTCCATGCAGGTTATAGGCTTTTTTTTCTTTCTTTGTTCTTTTTCATTTCCTGTGTTGCTCTGTTGGTTCTGGTTGTTGGGTCTGCTGGTCTCTTGATGGGGGGAGTTGGGTGTTGGAGTTCCCAGCTCACTATTTGATTGGATCGAGTTGGGTGTCTCCCTGTTGTGATGGTGCCATCTTCCCTCCCAAAGACGTCTTTATGTCCCATTTCCCACAGCTGTAGTGACTTCACCTTCATACGTCTTAACTGAAAGGTAGATTTTCCATATTAGCTAGGTCCTGGGCTCTTACTTCAGCACTTTAAAAGTTAAATGAAGGCTCCATAACGGCCCAACTAGCATTTGATTGAGAATATTTCATCACCAATATTGGTGGGACATATGTGTATGTTTGTCTCAGGGGCTGGATCTACAACGGTTCACCTAACTAGCCATTCCCAAATATATCAGCCAGGATTTAATTTAAAAATATTAGGAAATGTTTTGATTCAATACCACCTCGAGAAGGAGGTAAACTGTCCCCACAAAGCTATTGCTTCCCCATCTGTTTCTGGGCACACAGGGAGTAGAATGGGTGAGTGAGAGGTTGCAGATAGCGAGGGTGGCATGGTGCAGATCAGCTGGACTCCAGATGAAAGGTGTCCTACTTTCATCTCTCACCCCTGCTGTGTCTCCAGCCAAGAAGATGGAGAAGCCCACGGGAAGAGATGATACCTTCCTGCGGGGAGTGGGGGGTGGGGGGGCTATGCACACATAGACCAGACGGTGGAGCTAGAGCCTCTTCAGCAAGTGCTTCCACAGCACCCGGAGGCACTCTGGGCAAATCTGAATCCGGAAATCCACAAGAAGAGCTGAAAAGTCGGGGACAGTGTCTGCTGCTGGGTCTCAGGCCATACTACTTTCCAGACACTTTAAAACTGTGCGGGTCTCCCAGGGCCTCCTGCCAAGGTGCCTCTTTCTGAGACCTAGAGAAGCATGATCATTCTGTTCATCATGCATTTTCTGCTGGCCCTCTCCAATCAACCTTTCCCACACAAACACTGGGATTTTAATTCCTGTCATTTTCCAAAGAGACACAATTACTCATCCTTTGCTGGTGGACATCTTATGCCAGAAAGTGCTTCTTTGTACAGCCGCATTCCATGTATTAGGGGATATTTAACACATCCCTGTCAGATGCCCTTACTTAAGAGGCACAAAATATCTTCAGCCAAGGCCAAGTGTTTACAAGAAGTAAAATTGTCTTCGCTAAAGAACCGCTGCTCTGGGTTAACATTAGCCCATGTTTCTTGTTATCATTACTGAGTCATCTAAACCCTTAGTAGATTTTCCAACGACACATTACGAGCCATCTGCCGATCTCTTCTGTCCCCTTCACTACTGTCAGAAACTTGGTTTGACTATCATATAGTTAATATATTCTTCGGACACCCAAATATAGGAAGAAAAGGAATTTTCCCTTCCCAGGCTTCCAATTGCCTCTTTTCCTCCTTGTCTGCTCATAGTAATCTCAGCAAACTTGAATGCTACACAGATTTTTATCTTCCAGTTGAGACCATTGTGAAACTCAATATTAAGTTGTATAAAATAATGTTGCATTGTGAAAATAACTGTATTCATTGAGAACATACTGCCGGTAAGTTTTGCACTGAAGTGACAATGGAAACTGTCTTCCCTCTCTCTTAGTGCAAACAAGACATGGCATCCGTAGACGCTGGAGGGTGGGAATTGTCCCTGCGAGTCATTCAGTACCACCTCAGTGCAGTTATTACCCTGCTCATCCTCAATTCTACAAATGTACAAAGTCAGACAAACCTGTCCTCCACGGGACATGTATTCTGGCAGGAAGACTGCAGATCCAACTTAGAAAGTAGTTTAATTTTTACCATTTTGACAACTTAAACTGTAACCCTCCATCATCCACCTGCATCTTTGCAGGTCTATCAATCGGTGCTTTCTGCCAGCATGTCTAAGAATATGCCATTTGATACAGGAAATTATCTTTGTATTTTCATGTAAATTGCTTATTTATGTATTTCCTGAACTTCCAATGTTGTGCAAGGGTGTTACAATTTAAGGTGACCACCTAGGTATGCAGAGTCTCTTGACCAGTCTCCCTTCCACCTTCCTTCATGCTGTCTTTTCCTCGCAGGCTTGCTTCCCATGTCCACCTCCTGGACTGAGAGTCCTTGTATTTGTTCCTGGCTCCCTTTCTCACTCATCCACCTCCCACTCCTCCTCCAACTTACAACCCCATTTCAGCTTTCTGATATTACCTTTGTACATTGCCTGCTAATTGTTCAAAATATTTATACCATAGCGTTTTAATGGTGCATATATTATACCTCAGTGAATTAATTGTGCATATATAAGCATGTGCCCCGTGTGTGTGCTTATATGAGGTTATTTTGGTCTAAAATCCTCATATAAGAGAAAATCCTTTATCTTTGTCAATATAAATGACTTTGATCAATGTAATATTTTCCAGATCTGTTTCCCTGAAAATGATATAATGTCATTTTTAACAGTTATTTAAAATTCCATTGTATACATACCACATTTAAAACACTCTATTCTTGTGTTGTGGAGCACCTGGGTGGTTTGCCTTTCTTTGCTATGGTGAGTGGAGCAGTAATGAACATAGCTGATAATTATTTCTGCATCCTGACTTGCAGTGATTTGGGTAAATGCTCAGAAGGTCCTTGCTGGGTCACGGTGTAGTGAGAAGTCTCCATTCTGGCAGCCATAGTGGTGGCACTAGCTTTCTTTCCCACTAACAGCCAGGTAGTGCCTTTTGTATGAGGCGTCACCAGCATTTGTGAGTGTCTGCATTGCTGACGGTGGTCCTTCTGGTGTGCGGGGATGGAATCTCAAGGTGGTTTTGATTTACATTTCCTTTACACTCTGGTACTTTGAACATTTTTTTATGTCAGTAGCCTGCTCGTACGCTTACTGATTTGTTAATTCTTTAAAGTTACAGTCTTTTGAGCTGCTGTGTATCCTGGTTAATTAACCTTGTCAGATGTATGGCTGGCCGTGGTTTCTTTCCATGCTTCAGACATTTTAGCTTAGAAACCATATTTTGGCTGTGCAGAAGCTTTTAAGCTTGATGAACCCTCGCTGAGCACCTGCAAGTGCGTCAAGAGCTTCTCCCCTCGGCCTGCAAGTCTGTGCCTGCCCTCCCTCTGCCAGGGAGTCTGTGCCTCCACCCCCCCAGCACCCCTGGGCCATGAACCTCGGGCCCATCCCACACTGAGATGGTTTTCACTTTAGGGGACGCAGTTTCTGTCTTCTGTGCCTAGGAAGGCTGGGTTTTCTCAACACCATTTGCTGAAGGAGCACTTTTATTTCTAACAGATACTTTGGTTTCTTTGTTGAATGTTAGGGAGCTGTGATTATGGCATGGTCAGCCACATAGGTTCCTTCTCCCCTCAGAAATCAGGACTCACTTCCTGAGCCTCCTGCTCAGGGGACAAGTTGTGCTCCGTATAGCCACCTCCTAGCCGTGCACCAGGCCACATGCTTGCCTGCGCGATCCAGCGTGGCCTCCACAGGGCATTCCTCCAGAGCTTTGCCCTTGCCTGTCACGGCACACGCTCACTCGTGGTGCTCACCTTCAACAGCTCTCCAAGAACCTCACCTGCTAACTCACAACAGAGCCACAGCAGTTCTTGTGCCACTGCTTCATCCTTCCCCCTCCAAAAAACACACACAAAAGGACACTTAAGGCACATGTAACAACAAACACCAAAGCCAAAACAAACCAAAGCCTCTAGAGGAATCATGGTCTCAGGGTGTGCTAAGAAGAAAGTAATCCAGTTCTTCAAGTTAAAGTTTCTAGTTGTAATCACTCAGGGCTGAAAGGGTTCGTCATTGCTAGGAAACAAATGCATTCCATAGGTACACATGTCTCTGTTCAGATCACCATCTTTTCACACAGGCAGGAATATAGTCTCCAGCCTACCATTTCTAAGTATGAATTACAAATGATACATATCAAAATCAGGGAAATTACAATGCCAATCATCTGATCACAGGTCTTTTAGCAAGGAAGAATGATCACATTTGACTCTGCTAGAGAAAGAAATAATGAAAGATTAAATTATTTACTTCTGAGGCTCCAAAATACATCTCAGCCTTGCCTTGCTGCTTCCTGTCATAAGAGGTGCTGAAATGTAATTACTCCAGAGAGACTGTGACAAAGGCTGAGGTAATACTCATTTTCTGAGTGGAAATTTATACATTAGAATGTGTGGACCCTTACTTAACTTAGTGAGAAAAAAGTAATACAAGATTGAAACAACTGTTTTACCATGGCAAGTTCAATTTCTTACTAAACGCGTGTGTGTGTGTGTGTGTGTGTGTGTGTGTGTGTTGTAAGTTTTAAAAGTTTTAAGCCATAAAGACTCAGAAGGGTGAGGATATATATCTTCTATTTTTCTACTCCCTGTTCAAGAGAGAATTTGAAGCCAGAAACTTTAAATAAACTGCTAAGAGGAACATCCTTGTCCAACATTAAAAAGAAAGATGTTGACATAATTGTTTTATTTTCGGATCTTCTCTTTCTCCTCCCCATTCTTCTTAGCATTCCTCAATTTTTTTTTTCAAATTTTCTAGCTCCATACCACCATGCCAGCTCTATCATTCTCTCCAAGCATTATTTCTTGCCTATAAAATTAGCTATTCACTCCTCAAAGAATATTATCTCTATTACTAACTACTTCTATAAGTAATTTCCCCTTTCTTCCTTTTTTGCTTACACACACATACACACATACTTTAAGTGCATTGCCTAATATGTATCTCAACAATTTATTAAATTTAAAATCTTCCCATTTTTCTATGGAGTATCATAGGGTTTTTGTTAATATTATCATTAAGTAGTTACACAAAGCAGTTTCAACTAAAAATGTCACCTTATGGGGCTGGGAATATGGCCTAGTGGCAAGAGTGCTTGCCTCATATACATAAAGCCCTGGGTTTGATTCCTCAGCACCACATATATAGAAAAAGCCAGAAGTGGCGCTGTGGCTCAAGAGGTACAGTGAGTGTTAGCCTTGAGCAAAAAAAAAAAAAAAAAAAAGCCAGGGACAGTGCTCAGGCCCTGATTTCAAGGCCCATGAGGGGCAAAAAATGTGAATTTATGAGTACAATTCACGTTGATCAATGCCACTCCTTCTGTCCTTATCATCCCCCTCCCCCCACCATATCAGAGTTTTTTAAAAAGCATAGCAAACATTTTCCCCAAGCTCTTAGGAGTCTTTTCCTCTAACGTTAGAGACAGCCTGTGGGAGCTGTCATCTCTCTTTAGATAAACCTTTTTGGTTTTGGTATTGAGAATCATCATATTGGGTGTTATCAATCGAATTCCAAACCCTACAGCCTCAGGGTCCATGTCTACATCTGCCAAGCAAAATGGATGGGGGTATTTCTGGAAGCGGGTTTCGCGGTGGGTTTCCCCAGACCGGGCGTCAGGGATGGAGAGCCTGGATCCTCATCCGGGGACCCAGCCCTGGGAGGGAGCACGGCCTTGGTGCAACTAAAAGCTGGGAAACAGCAGTGAGGTGGCCCCGAGACAGCAGACCCCGGGGGCAGAGCCCACACCCTTTCTGTTGTGTCTCCTTGGGCTGCAGTTATACTGACGTTTGAATAACTCCTCCCCAGATAAACTGTACATGACTTGATGAGCTCAACCTGCCAGGACTGAGCTGTATTGCTCCGCATAGCCTCTAAGTGTGGTGTGCGTGTGCGCGCCTGCTTGTGCACGTGCGTGTGCACGTGTGATCCTTGGACGGGTCTGGGTGCTGTTTCTGACCTTATGTCACTCAGGGATGGGCTCTTACTTGAGCCGCCCCCCCCCACTTGTGCACGTGGGTGGCTAACAGGAGGTGGACTTTGTCAGTCATTCAGGCAGAGCCGTGTGGATCTGTGTGTGAGTCTGAGTGTGCACGCACGTGTGCCTCATGTGGGGTCCCCCGCCCTGCGCGCCCACGCAGGCCCCATGGGGAATCCCCACCCACGGTGGGGATGGCCAGGGCGACCACGGGGGTGGTGGGGTGGAGTACGGGGTGGGGGGGTGGGAAGACAGGCCCGCCTGCGGGGGGAGGGGACCCGCGGTGACCTCACGGGGGTCACAATGGAACATGGAACCTGGAACCCAGGGCGCAGCAGCTTTGTGCGCACAGGCAGCCCAGGCCTCACACAAGAGATGACCGTGGAGTCAGCAATATGAGGCCCAGCCATCAGCCATCGTCCCAGGCCTCTGACCACATGAGACCTGGGGCGGGAGAATGGTCCGTGCCCTGCGGCGCTGCAGGTCACGTGTGGACCCCCAGCCCCCGCCCCCACCCCGGCCCAAACCGCAACCCAAACCCCAGCCCAAACCGCAACCCAAGCCCCAGCCCAAACCCCAGCCCCGATCCCCGCCAGTACCCCTGTCTGGGACACGGAGGTTCTGGCCTCTCTATTGGAGAAGCTCCAAGGTCGCAGCCTCCAGGCTGGGGGGCGCCCCCGAGGGCCATGGACACCCCAAGACCGCTCATGGCCCTGCCGGTGTCCCCGTGCCCCAGAGGCACGCCCAGCACGCTGGGGACGCGGGCCAGGCCCAGGAGCGCTCGGTGAATCCCTGCGCCCCGTCCCCGCTCCTCGAGGTCCGGGGACACAGAGTGACTGCACGTCGCCCGGCCAAGACACTGAGAGTCGACGGACACTCGGTCACCGCCCGCGCCTCCCCCGAGACCGGGACCCAGGGAACCCAGGTGACCACCCGCGGGCCCCCCGAGACCGGGACCCAAGGACGCCCTGTGACCGCGCGAGGGAGCCCTGACACCGGGACCCAGGGACGCCCTGTGACCACCCGCGGGCGGCCTGACACCAGAACCCAGGGTCGCCCAATGATTGCTTGGGGCTCCCCTGAGACCAGGACCCAACGACGCCCTGTGACCTCCCGCGGGCGCCCCGACACTGGGACCCAGCGACGCCCTGTGACCTCCCGCGGGCGCTGTGACACTGGGACCCTGGGACGCCCAATGATGGCTTGGGGCTCCCCTGAGACCGGGACCCAAGGGCGTCCTGTGACAGCTCGCGGGCGCCACGACACTGGGACCCAGGGAAGCCCTGTGACAGCCCTGGGGCCCCCTGAGACCAGGACCCAGGAATGCCCTGTGACAGCCCTGGGACCCCCCGAGACTGGGACCCAGGGATGCCCTGTGGCAGCCGAGGAATCCGCCGAGACTGAGACCCAGGGACGCCCTGTGACAGCCCGCGGGCGCCCTGACACCGAGACCCAGGGGCGCCCTGTGACAGCCCGCGGGCGCCCTGACACCGAGACCCAGGGGCGCCCTGTGACAGCCCGCGGGCGCCCTGACACCGAGACCCAGGCGCGCCCTGTGACAGCCCGCGGGCGCCCTGACACCGAGACCCAGGCGCGCCCTGTGACAACCCGCGGGCGCCCTGACACCGAGACCCAGGCGCGCCCTGTGACAACCCGCGGGCGCCCTGACACCGAGACCCAGGGCGCCCTGTGACAACCCGCGGGCGCCCTGACACCGAGACCCAGGGGCGCCCTGTGACAGCCCATGGCTGCCCCGAGACTGAGACCCAGGGAAGCCCTTTGACTGCCGAGGGACCCCCTGAGACCGAGACCCAGGGTCGCCCTGTGATGGCCCAGGGCGTTGCCCAGATTGAGACCCAGGGAAAGGAAGGGCTGCCCCAGGG